>NW_016175312.1:0-10136 GCF_001687245.7 Rhagoletis zephyria
TCCTTTTAGGTGTAAAGTTTCAACAAGTTCTGAATACTATTTCGGTTTTAAAAAAAAAATGTCTACGATGATTATGAGTTATTTTACCTTTTTATAAAATTGTAAAAAAAAATTTTTTTTAATTAAATGGTAACAGATGCTGAAAAACTTTTTTTTTTTCTTAAATTGCGGTGATATAGTCCTTTCAGGTGTAAAGTTTCAGCCCATTCTGATGCCTCCTTCCACTTATATCAACACATGTCCACAATGACTATTTTCATATAAAAATGCAAGAAAAACTCGGTTTTCTCGAAATGAGTAACCGGTACAGAAAAACCGATTTCATTTTTGAAATTAGAGGGGCATAATACTTCTAGGTGTGAAGTTTCAGCCAATTCTGACCACTCCTTCTATTTTTGTCCATCATTTGTATGGAGTCGCGGCACTGTGCGCCTGTCCAAAATTTATGCCACCTTCTACTGTGAAAAGTTATTTAGATCAATTAAAGAGGCATCCAGAACGTGTCGAAAAAAGCGTTTCGTTCGGAAGTTTTGATGCTTCTACATACATATGTGCCGGTCGCTATAAATCTCCTTTATTGGTGCATAATTGACTTCAGTAAAAGAAGTTATTCGTATCCGTTTTCATCACAGAAGATATCGAAGCTTTGCGGAGGTAGACATTATGATCTTACCTTAGAAAATGACATAAGCCTTTTTTCAATAACAATTTTTTAAACGCCCTCCTAATCTTAATCCCACTCATTGATGGTATCAATGGTTCTAATGAACTTTTATATAAATATATATATAATATAATATTTTTGCAAATATATTCATTTAAAACATTTATGTTAGCCTTATACGATGTTTCGACGATTCGTAATTCGCTCTAAGTAATTTGTAAATTACCCTGTTTCCACGACACACATTATGCCTGGATTGTAATGGAAGTAACGGAACGGAGTGAATTGTCACTTAATTATCTATTGTATGGGCAATGAATTCGAACGATTATAATGCACTTGAACGCAATGTACAACGAAAGCATCTAAAATCAATAGATCCTTACGAATTCGCCGCAATTTGTTACGATTCGCCCCGTGCATTATAACCACGGTATAAGTCATTCGTTTGGAAGCTCTAGTTCTTCTTCTTCTCTATTTATTATTATTTTTGTGTACTGCAAATATCGAGGATGGAGCTGAAATTTAAGTTATCATCACCAATTTTAATTTATATAAAGAATATTTTATTAATATTATTGTATTACCAGTAAAAGTGCCAGCGAATGGGACCAGGCCGGTGAAATCTTCGATTTATCTCCGATAAATATTAGATAAAGCACCGATTCGTTCGTCATTCGCATTGGTTATTCGATCTGAATTTCCTACAAATGAGCTAATTCGCTCTCAAAATTTTGTATGGCGAATTACGTAATTCGGAAGATAATTGGCAAGACGAATGACGAATGGTAGAGCGAATTACAAATGAGAGAGCGAATTACGAATCGTGGAAACACCGTATTATTCGACGCATACTTGACGCTTCGTTGAAATGAATGAAGTCCATAAAGGCTTCTGGAAAAATCTACCAAAAACAACCAATCTATCAATCTAGCAAAATTTTAATTTAAAAAAATATTCTATCAAATTTGGTAGAATTCTACCAAAATAACAACACTGATAAGATATTTAGAGTCAAGCGCTAATATCATCAGTCGCTTTTGAATGTTCGTAGAAAAATAATCGCTTATCTTCACGTAAGCATCATAAGTAAAACTTTCTTCAAGAAAATGTGTCTTCTTAATTCATAAGAAGTTATTTATGTACATTAGAGTGTGTCAAACGATATCTTATGTTTTGTTTTGGAAATTTGGTCTAGGGAAAATTTGGTTTACAAGCTCCGAAAACTACCAAAAGGGTTGACAAATGATTGAGAACATTCCAAATCTTCTCGTACCTATAACGCTGATAGTCCCGACAACCTTAAAAATGTACGTACTTATTATTGACAAAAATCAAGGCAATTATGTTTTCTTATATAAAAAATAGTTGCACTTGATTGTAGTTGGGTTAACATATGAAAAAGTGGAAAAGCAACAACAGTTTACGTGGCGAACTTAGCTCAGTGGGTAGACCACTGACTTTGTAATCCGAAGTCACTGGTTATAACCTAGTGACCGCGGTTGAAGAAGTCTGATGAGTAGATGTGCTTTTCTCCGAAATAGCAGCTATAAATTCTACCTTTGTAAATTATTGCTGTTTTTCCAGAACATTTTTCATAAAACAAGTTAAGGTGGTCCAAAGTTATGCCGTAACATAAAAAAAAAAAAAATATAAATAAAATTGTTGAATATATAAAAAAGTCTTAGTATTTTGTGACACCCTAATGTACTTAAAAGCAATTTATTAGCAAATAACCAACTTTTAATGACTAAAGTCATTAGGTTTTTGGATGATAAATTGCTTGTAAACGTAATGTTTTTGATGGAAATATGCAGCCTAATTAGGAGAATAAGTTGGTATATAGAATTGAAATCTGTCTTAAGTCAGCCTATGAAGCTATGGGTTTTGGCCAAAGAATTGACTAAACAATTATTCAAATAAAACTTTCACACTTTATTCTTTAGACACGTGGTTTTAAAATAGAGCAAATATTTGTTGTCGAATTTGGCTTATATTCGAAGCATTTATTGCCTTAGTTACATTACATAAATTTGTTGCTCAAGCACAGATCCAGGCTTTCTTCTTCCATGGTCTGGGTCGGATAAGATCTTCTTGAGTCTGGTACCGTTTGGAACTGATTCCTTCGAGAAGTTTAAACCTAACAGTTCTAGTAATAAAATTTGTGTGAGCATTGTCTTGTTCCCCTATTTTAAATCTATTGCAGGTACAATAGGGACCTTCTTTTTAAATTTAGCTCAAACCATTTCCAGCGAAGATATCGAATCAAGAAGTTTACGCTCTTTACATTTCTTTGGATTTCTCCGCGGGGTTCTTTAAGCAGAAATTGAATGGGCTTCAAGTTTGTCGTTAAAATTTTTTTGAGCCCTTGCCATTTACGAGATTTTGTGTCCCTATCTAGAATTTTATGAAAAAATTGGGTTAGGTCGAGGCCACGCAATCACCGCCTACCGCTCAGCCGCTCAATGCGTGGCCTCGGCCTTAGGGTTACGCCGCAATGTGGATACTTTTGTAGAGCATTAAATTCTGAAGAAACCGTATCATTGACCAAAATTATACCATAAAATGCCCCTGAGCTATAGACTTTTGAAGAAACAAAATCAAAAGTTTACGTATATTTTGAACAGAAAATCCTTGCACGCCTCGGTCGAGCACTTAATATTTATATCAAGGGCTCAAGTTTTCAGGGAACTTTTTTTATGTATTTCCCACAAAATTTCGAGGTGGGAGACAAAAAAAAAATAGCCGGCATCGCTAATCGTGAAAGTTTTTAGTTGCAATTAGTTTGAATAAATGCGAATTTTAAAGTGAATACTTAAATTTATTAGTTTCCACTTAATATTGAACACGACTATGAATAATCACCTTTTATAATTTTTTTTTGCAATCTCCCAGAAATTCGTCATGCTAGCACATAAAAAGTACTCGTATTAAAGCAATTAAATTTCGAAAAAAGATCAACCGATAGATATTCCATAATTACATTATATTCTTACTTACTTATACATACACACAAATGTAAGTAACTGTAAGCGATGATAAGGAACATTACGAAATGTGAGATTTTTACTTTTATTAGCGGGTTCTGTCTTCGACGCTCTTTTACTCCTAATGGGGCGTCAATAAATATAACATAAGGAATATGTTAAATGAGCTTTTCGTGTAAGTGATTACAGCATTACATACATATGCATGTAGAAGTCTGTTGTGATTTCTACGTAAAAATTACATTCTATGCAGTGCAGTGCAAAGTATGCATAACTGAGCTATTAGAGTTGCGGGTCTGCCAGAGTTGCAAGAAGCTCTGCATTCATCATTGGTCTATTGTATACCGACGCTGGGTCACCACTACTCATGCGCCTTAAAGCTAAGAAATGGGCGGAATGTATGAAATATTTGCAATGAAGGCTCAGTGAGCTTCTTCATGGAAGGGTTGAAGTCGGATGGGAAGATAAGTAGAGTGGAAACATGGGACTGGTTCGTAATTTTATAACAACTCAAGAAGGTAAACATAAACTCTGAAAGCTAAGCGGCTATGCTCAAGGAATGCCTGACTTCTTTCCCGAGTTTAGTTAGTTAGGCAATGCTCTTGGAATGCTCTCGCTACAGGTGGCAACCCTAAGAGGTTGTCCAATTTGAATCTAGTCGGTAAAGACCAACGTCATCTGGTATTGTTGCGTGCTACGATGAGGTGGAAGTATCACCTATTCGAACCCCGAAATGCAATCCATACTCTCTTTTAGTATAATATCATTAGTATTAGTAGTATAATGAATATTTATCAGGGACGTATACCGGTGTTGAGCCCTACAGGTTTTTTTTACCGGATAAACCAGTTTTTCTACTAATTAGCTGAATCATTAATCGAAACGAAATTTTCCAAAAATTTTCGATCCGAACTGAAACCTGAACTATTTTCTTTTTTTAAGGTTTAATGCTCGTTGCGACCAATTTTTAATTGACCAATAACATCCCTGATAAATTTTATAAAAGTTTCAAATTCGAACATAAAATTTTTATTTTTCGGTAAAGTAATTTTTCGACGATAGCAATAATACCCACAATGAAAAATCGTCGATCGATACAGTGCATCGAAGCGATAAGTTTATCGTTACGAAAACAGGAATATGGCCCATTGTATTTTAAACAAGTAAATTTTTTTGTTTCTAAAGTCAAAATATAAATCAGTTTTCAAAAGTCCGCAGTTCTATACTTCTCCATACATACATAGCATAGCCTTAACACACGGTTGCTGTTTGCACTAACGGTACTCGCTTTGGAACAGGTTTCCTTAAAAATTTTGTATCAACAAAAATTGATTTTATAAAAACAAAACAAAGCGCATCTTCCAATTTCCATGCAAACATACATACTTATTCACACTTATATATGTACATACATTAGGGTGCATCACCAACCAAAAAAGTTGCTGTTTTTCCACCGGAATTATAAAACTTATTCAATTTTAAGGCTTCTGCCAAAAAACATATTAAGATTTATGTGAGCTGGGCCGCTGTGAAAATATCTCAAATAATATTTCTGATTTTTATTCCGTTTATAAATTTTTAAAAACAGAAAAAACCCGTAACTTTTTAATTTTTTGTAACGCATATTTTTAAAACCAAATTTTAATTATAAAAAAGCTTTTAAAACCTCGAGTTTTTGAGGTGTTTTTAAATCGGTCCAACTCTGGTTACTCTAAATACTTTAACGAAATATCATGGCTGAATAATAAATTTTATATATGCGACGGAAAAACAGTGCCGATTTTTAATTTTTTTTTTTTTGTATGAACAACATGAAAACATATTAAGATTTACGTGAGCTGGGCCGCTGTGAAAATATCTCTAAAAAATTTTCTTATTTTTATTCCGTTTATAAATTTTTAAAAACAGAAAATGTCTGTAATTTTTTAATTTTTGGAAAGCATATTTTTAAAAACTAATTTTAATTATAAAAAAGCTTGTAAAACCTCGAGTTTTGGAGGTGTTTTTAAATCGGTCCAACTCTGGTTACTCTAAATACTTTAACGAAATATCATGGCTGAATAATAAATTTTATATATGCGACGGAAAAACAGTGCCGATTTTTTATTTTTTTTTTTGTATGAAGAGTGATGCATTCTAATATACATACATACATATGTACTTGTACAGATGTTCAACGAAATCACGTCGTCACGTGTGCGCTCAGTCTAGCTTGGTGTTTAATTAACATTCTTATAATCTAGCAGCAGATGACTGATAAAAAACAAATTAAAGCAAAACGGCGTGATATTTATTTACATACAAATATGCATGGTTAACTACATACATACATATGTAGAGCTTTTCAATTCCCTTTTTTATCTTTGATGTTTATGTTTATTTTTTTTTTGTAGAATTAGCACATGCAGGCGGCACTAAGTATGTACGTCACTTTATAGACACTTTAATGAGCATTTTACACTTTATCTTGTATTTGATCATATATATATATATATAAATGATAATTTTTCGCAAGAAAACAAAAAAAAAAAAAAAAAAAAATTAATAAATAACTAAAAATAGTATTAGCACACAAACGAAAACCGAAGAGTCTTTTTTAGTAAGAAAGTTTAACGCGCAGCGGTTTACGATCGCCATTCCACGTACTCCAGCGCCGTATAACTGCCAATGATTTTAGCTTAGATATCACGAAAGCGCATGCGGTGGCTTGTTTTGTTATCTTTTGACGTCGATTTAACTGTTCTCTCATTGTGATCTATTATGCATAGAGCAACAAAAGCGTTTATCGCATTGTATTCGAGTTGAACTCTCCGCTCAACTAAATAATAAAATTTTTTTATTTATTTTTTATTTATTTCATTTGCGCTGCCTTTTTTGCCAGCTTAGTTGCAATTTAACAAACGCAAGTCGATTTCACTTTGCCCTTCAACTCTGCATTACACATTTGTAAGTTGATTTATTACGTGTATGTATGTATGTATGTATGTATGTACATTTGTAAGCACAATCACCCGCCGCTTTTTTGTGTTTTTGTTTTGTATTTGTAAATTTCGTACGTACTCGAATTAAATATGTGGGTGCCTAACAGCTATGTATATGTGCATATGTACTTAGCGCCGCACGCATTTAAACTCCGTAAATCGTTAGTTAAGTTTGTCGCCGTGTGCCCATTTAAGTACAAAAGTCCCGAATACAAAGCGCAATTTTAGCACACGCCTGCTACGCTCTGCGGTACCCGTACATGCGGAGTTTTTTGGGGAATAACTTGAACCAAAGTCAGCAGCCAACCTGATTCTCACAAAATAAAGACGATACATTTATTTATATTCTTCTTGTTAGCACCAGTGTTGCCACTCAACAAATTTTTTTCCTAACACAATCGGTACTAAATAGCTCTCAGCCTACCAAAATGTGATTTTCATTGAAAATTTTACTTAAATATTGTAACAAATGTAAGTAGGCACAATACTTAATTATAAAAAAATCAAATAAAATTTACTTCTCCATAATTTGTCTTCATGTGCAGCTCTTTTTGGTTAAATGACGAAAAAAAAAACGCGAACTCAAAGGCAAGCTTTGAGAATTTGTTTTTACTTTTGCTATAAAAATTAAAAGCTGTCACAGAGATACGTGCAGTTTTATAAAATGAATAAATTATGTGATTTGCCTACCAAAACCCCTCGAAAACCACAAAAAAAACAACCAACCCTCCAAAGCCTTATTTGAAGAAATGAAGCTAACAATTTTGTTCCAATTGGACCGAAACGGCAACACTGGTTAGCACTTAACAGCAATAAAGCCGTCTATATTGCACGTAGCTGGTAATTAATGTTGTTTTATTTTGGGTAGAATGATGAAAGATTACATGCAAATTTAATGAATTCAATTTATTGGAAAAAAATCGAGTCGAAAATGTTAATAACTAATTGTTACTTCGGGGAATTATTTTTTGTCCCACCTTGCAGTGCAGTAAAACTTCCGTTATTGTAATTAAATGTAATTACACTTTTCAGGTAGGTAGGGGAAGAGGTGTTTCTGGGCGCATGCATATTTTTTGGGAATGTTTATTCACTTGAAAAATAAATAGACTCCTGATCATGTGAGGGATCGTGCACGCAGACTCTTAAATTATAAAAATAAACAAGTATCGACTACGGCAGTTACAATAACGAAAAGTAAAGACGTACATATGTATGTATATGTTCGTGCGAAACCGAACTTTACTCATACACTGGTGGCAGAAATAATAGACTCGCCTTACTTTGACGAGTTTTGGCTATATTTCTATGGTATATTTTATGTTTAATATTTTTTTATAAAGCCTGGCTAGTTATACAATAAACACCATATAAATCCCATTTTCAAACATTATACAAAAATTAAAAAAATTCGACAATTTTTCACCAAATTTTTAAAATTTTATTCAGAATATTTAAAAGCATTTTTGGTATGCAATTTTGTAGCCCATTCAATTAAGTGCAAGTTTCAAGTGGCTAGAAAATTCCGATGATTTTTTACATTTTTTTTTCAAATTTTAAATAAAAAGTTTGAAAATTTGGTGAAAATTTATTTTTGTGCATTGTCTGAAAATGGGATTTATATGACGTTTGTTGTATAACTACCTAGGCCTTTATAAAAAACGATTAAACATAAAATAAACTAAAAAATATAGCCAAAATTCTTAAAATAAGACGAGTCTATTATTTCTGCCGCCAGTGTATGTATATACCTGGCGCACGTAGTAAATATGGTTTCTTCACCTTTTTGTAAACTACATGATAAGCAAGGGTTTTTTTTTATAGCAATAAGAGGTCGAAAATATCCCTCTTCGCTTTGAAAGTGTCCCAAAATAAATGTCGCTATTTAAGAGAAAAAATAACGCACAAAACAGAACAGGTGGTGTATTTTTGTAGATGTATGCTTCTCTCAGAGGGAAAGGGTTATTTGCCATATTTTTTTCCGTTTCAATTGGACCCGGCCACTTATCGCTAGAAGAGGAAAAATAAGTGTTAGAGCGCGGTTACCCACGAACGCCCTTACATTAGTAAAATTTTTAAATTTACCTTGATCTTCATTTTTGTATTTATCGTTATGCATATTTGTTTTTGTTTTTATTTTTACCTTTGCCTTTATGATTTTCTTTATCAATAATATAAAATAACTTATTTTCGGTGTATCATATTATGAATGTGAAGGCTCTCTTCTTTGTCACAAATGTTCGCACATGTATGTGTACGTATATGTCGTGAAAAGAAATGCCCAACGCTTTGCTTCCACTTATGTACGCCCACTTACATTTTTCAGTCTAACAATAACCCACAAATTAAGACACTTAAAAATAAAAGCCCCTGCCAAAGTGTCTTTTGCCTAAGGGAAATTTAAGCAGTTGATAAATAACCCACAACTCAAAACACACAAAAAGATCGCACAGAGTGATATGCCACGGTGAGAAACAGTCTTTGCTTGAGAGATGAGTGTTTGTGTCAGTGGTAAACAGCATACAAGACACTTGATGACGGTTATTTTCGATTTCTGATAACAATATATTGCGCCTTTTGAATAAAAAGTGAGCTTAAGCTCAAACTCAATTTTTGCACTGAAGGGGTGAGCTCAAGCTCAAGAATTTATATTGAAAATCGAGTCGGAGCTTAAGCTCACTTTTTGTGCATGAGGCCCAATGTTAGACTAAACTTGTGGGGAGGGGCGTGGCACCGCCCACTTATATCATATATGCGTATCTCAAAAACTACTTGACCGATCCCGACCAAATTTGACATACACATTGTGCTTAGTCTCCTTAAGCACCGCCTTGAATATTTTTGAGATCGGACAAAACATACTTCCCTAAAATATAGCTAGCTTTGAGTTTTTGCAATCTCCGTTATGTGGGTGAAGAATATGATGATTAGATTTTGAAATTGAAAAGTGTATTGGCTTCAATTTCAATTCAATTCAATTTTTCAAATCGGTTTTTTTATTTCTCACATAAGTTATGCTGGATTTCCACTAGGCATTGAATGGCAAAAATTACAAATGTCGCAGTCGGGCTTTAAAAAATAATCGCGTCATTACATAAAAAAAAAATAGTAATTGAATTCATTTCCACATGGAATTTTTTTAAATGGCATACATTTTTTGCCATTTCAATGCCTAGTGGAAATTTGGCATTAGAAAACAAGTATGAACGCATCATTCATTTGACGTGAAGTGAAAATAGGCTGGTTTTCTTTTTACAGCTTGTTTTAAATTCGAATTATTATTTGCTTCCATTTCGGTCAACCGCGTGTATTACCGTACTGAATTATTTTGAGTAAGGGGGATGCATTATTATTAAGTACGTATGTACGTACATACATAAGTACGTATTCAAGTAAACAAAATCAAACATAAGATTTCCGTTTTGAGTGTAGCGCTTATGTACATACATATGTATCTCTATATGTTCTACTATCTAATTAATTTAATAATCGTACATATGTATGCAA
>NW_016175313.1:0-10136 GCF_001687245.7 Rhagoletis zephyria
AGGCAGGATGATATGTACCAGACTGTGATTATGCTTATAACTTCATTTTGTTCTGTATGCTTGCTCAGTAAATACATAGATAAAAATCATTTGCTATATTTATGGTTAGCTATTTACATACATATGTACATACATATATACATAAAGGAATTCTAAATAATATGAAATTAACAAGATTTATGGTCTTAACAAAAAACTTTCTCCAAATCCTAATGCAGCTCGTTTGGATGGTACGAATAAGCTGATGCATAAACGTAAAGCGGCCACAATGGAGGATTTCTTGCAAGTGGACGATTGGCAGCCGCCCAAATCCAGTACCAATGGGAAGAAACGCGTAATAATTTCTGAACATACCTTACATATCCTTACATTTAATGAATTTTATCATTTTTTTTTTGTGCAGGTACGCTGGGCGGATATCGAAGAGAAGCGTGCACAAGAAAAAATGCGGGCAATAGGCTTTGTTGTGGGCCAAACAGATTGGAAACGTATGATGGATCCAAATGCCGGAAATCGCGCTTTAAATAAAACTAAATATATTGAGCGAGTCAATAAACGGCGATAGCTTGCGCAATTGCATACGATGATATTGATTACGAATTATACATTTCCACATAAACGCTGTTTACTCATACATACATACATACATACGTACTATGTAGTAGTATATTATTAAGCATATGTTTTGAATGTTTGGTTATGATAGTAGTGGGTTTTGGCGCATGCATGAATGCAATTGCCCTTTATCTATTTATTAAGAAAATTTACGTCAAGGATTAAAAAATTTTAAAACATATGGACACATGTCTTTTACCTGAATTTTAGTATTTTTAATCAGCAGGTTAAAGAAAATCATACACTAATGTAGTTTAACTCAAAATGGATTAACACCTCACCGTTGGATTTGGGAAAATAAAAGGTAAGGGTATAGGCGCTTGCTTTAAGAAAATATTATTTGTTAATAAAAGCTCTTTCATAGGTTAAAAAGTATGTATTAGTACTCTAAAGAGGTTATGAGTAAGGCGCTTATTCGCCTTGTATTGTAGGTATCAGTTATAACGGCTGATGTACGGATTTAAACAGAGGTTGTAGATTTAAACTATCTATTTATTAATCAAAGTAAATACATATGTAATAAGTTAAATCAAAAAACGCTTAGAGCTCGTGTCCCAACGTCTTGCGAAAAGATCACTAACGAATAAATACGAGAAAGCACGGCAAATCAGCAGCAGCAGAATGTCAGGTTGCCTTATGACGATTTAGGAATTTATTTATTTTGTACTTACGTGCTGAGTTGTTAAACTTTTGTTGTTGTAGCAGTTTACTTAATGCTATCTTAATCGGCTTGTCCCTCAATCGTTGTCGTCAAGCTCAACCAACGGAAGGCCGAGAAAACGTACCACTTCGACGCTGTTGGACTGGGACGTTAGTTGAGTTGAGTTTCGCGGGCATGTGTCGAGGTTGAGCTAAAGTGGTGCGGGTCTCCCGGCATCCACAGGTCGGGAGTCGGTGTAATTTTAGACAAACGTGTCTAGGCCTCGTCCTTAAGTTCGTAGAGATGCCTATTGGCGTGCCTTTGCGAAGGCTCTGCCGAAAAAATGTGATTGTCCGGGTGCCTACGTCGGTGGCACCGTACTAGGAACTGCTTGCATAGCATAACGTGCTCCCTGAAAGGAGGCATTTGGGCCTCGCTATGGAGATGATGTGCTGGCGACATCAGAAGGCATGTTATATATCTAAACTAATGTTTTCTTTTGCAAAAAAAAAGCCCAGCTATTTTACACTATTTCATCAAATCAAATTCAGAAGCTGTATTTACATTTCAATATTACAAGAAGTAGATAACCCGGGTTGCGAATTCTAGAAGATATGCATAACGCCGGAACACTGGCTACTTGTAGAGGCGAAGCTCATGGACCTGATGCTTGAAGCCGACGCGGAGGTCCTGATTTTCGAAGGAGCTGGATGGCAGAAAGGCGTAAAAGTTATTGGCTGCGGCAACAGGAAGTCGTTAGACTTCTTAACGAGCGCGCTTGGCAGCCTGAGCGCACTCTGGCCGGGCGTTCGGCTCGAGATCATACCACGCCCAAGGCTCCCAGTACATCCAACTATCTCAGTATGGATTCCGGCACCGGTCCTGGCTGCGGAGAAAATACTGAAGCTAATTGGGTGTCAGAGCGAATGGTTCTTAGTGAATGTGAACTTACTGTACATAAAGCTTATTTTTTAGATTTTATTAGCTTTTTTAAATCCTTAGTACACACAAATAGTAGATTAAAAGGTAGCAAAGTAACTGAAAATGTCCAAGCCTGAAAGTAAATCATCTCAATTAATATATTTATTAGATTTTTCAGATTTAAAAAAAAACCCCAGGTAAAACGATTAAAGGCAACAATATATATATATATATTTCATAGATTTGTTTAAAGCATGAACAATATCTTTGTTAAATATAACAAGAAAAATTTAGCTTAAAAAACTTCGTGACTATTAAAAAAAGTAAACACATGTGAACACTTCTTTGAGTCACTGCAGCTAATTCGGTAAAAAAAACCTTATGAATCAAACTTTGTACAAAATTAAGGGACAAGAAATCAGGGACCGTAATCATAAGTAAAATAATTGAAATCAGAAATTAATGATTTTTATTTTTTCGTTCAGAGGTGGTAATTAGTATATGTAATTGAGTGTTATTTTCCCATTTAAAAATATAGCCTCATTGCGAGTGTCGTGTCGATTGATAGTCTAGTCGTCTTTCAAGAGTCGAGCCTGATGCGGTGCTTAGGTGTGGCGATTTTACAGGCAACTTTTAGTTGAAAACAACAATCACTTGGTGTGAACGGCCTTTCAACTAATCGCCCAAAATTCAACTGGTGTATTAAAACGGAACAACTTGGCAGCACTGGATAGTTTTCGATGATTTTCGTGATTTACTTATTTCTGGACGACAGTAGGCAACGTCATTGTTGTCCAGTCGTACAATTTAGTATAATTCAAGGCATATTTAATAAGGTAGAAATGGCAACTAGCTCGAACTCTATTGTAGCTAGTTATAATGTCAAACAGCTGTAAACAAACAAATTAACCCTTTGAGGTGCGAGTGCTATGTTTGCTACAAATTAGCATCAATTGAAACACATCAGCATAAATACATACATATGGTACGTATACTTATTTTAAGAATTACTTCAATATTGCCTACTACTATTAGTTTCTTATTTAAATATTTGATTCTAAAGAAAAAAAACATCCATTCTTCTAAATTTATATGAAGACTTAGCTAACAATTTCTTGAAGGGTTTTTAAACTACCCTTTTGTGAACATTTTGAAATGGATGCTTGTAAATACAGCCTCGTTTAACTGGGAGCTAAGATTCGCTATATGTAGTGTCTTCTTCTTATTTGGCGCTGTAACTAACTATTTATTTCTAGCAGACCTACTCAGTTTGCGTCTGCGCATCAGCAGATGATAGATAACGCATTGAAATGATTTTCACAGACACAGGAAGGTTCAGCGGTTCTTCCAACGAAGTTTTTTTCGAAACTAGGCGCCTTAAAGTATGACACCACTTTAATATGCCTTGACAAAATCAGTTCCAATTTAACATTGCAGCTGATAAATTTATTGTCACATCGAAGCAATGTTCATTTTGCCAATTCCAACTATAAATGTTTTACAAACCATTCTTTTATTAGTGTTAATTGAAATCAGCTGCAGGCCATCAGCTGTTTCTTTTACTGCCAAATTGAGGAATGCTAAAAATAGGTTTGTATAGTAACCAATAGTCAGTACTAATTTGTACTGGAACCTGGAAATTTTTACTGGAAAAGTGTATGATAACCCAAAAAATTTGCAAGAGAGCACTGAATCGAGAGCGTAACAACACGGGAGAGCTGCAAATTCTTGCTAGTGAAGTGAGCTATCACGGAATCCATCGTAGAAAATCTACGAATTCGAATACGAAAAAAAATGCTATCACTGAAGCTGAGTGAACTCGAAAATATCGTTGCCAGCTTCGAATGCTGATTCGATATCAGCTAGTGCTAAGGAAACAATGGACATTTATGTATGCCATTTTGCTAACGCTGCGCCAGCAGTCGCAATGGCCGAGTGGGCAAAGCACTAGATTGCCAGTAGAGAGGTCCGAGTTCGAGTCCGAGTCGTCGGGCAGCGGAGTTTTTCTTATTAAATTTATTTCTTTTTTTAAAGACAGATTAAAGTTTCGCCCGAAAAAAATTCACCCGTAAAATTTTTCATCCGCCCATAGTAAATACATGGAAACCAAAAGTGAACTGGTTCGGGAAAATGAAACTCATGATAAGGCTGAATATATTTTTTATTTTATATTTCTGTGTTCATATGGAAAAGTAGCTTATGTCGAAGGGTTGGCTTTAGTATAATGCGGCATTCCTTTTATTCTTTAAACGACAAGGAATTTTTTGATGAGACTTAATAAGAATATTGACTTGCTAGTATCGGAACTATTTCTTGCACGTTTATTTTCTAAATGTTGTTCAACGGCTCAGCGCCATCGAATCATTCGGAATCGTATACTGCAAATGCCGATTTATATTAAAGTCAGCCTTTCGACATAAGCTACTTTTCCATACGAACACAGATTTTATTCTTTTAAAGAGAAAAAAATATATATTTTTTTATTTAATTTAAATATTTTTTTAAACTGATTTTTATGAAATTAAAGTAATTAGGTTTCTTTCCTAATAAATTCTTGTTAAACTTTCCTATTTCCTCTCTTCATAAGAAATAGTCATTAATTAAATAGCGTCTAGCAGAATAATGTATGTATGTACACACATATGTATTTATGTATGGCATTGGTATTTTACGTCTACGTTTACACAAATTTATGGAATTATATCAAACTACGGCAAATTTGGGGTATACCTAATAAATATTTATTATTAAAAGTAATGCAGCGTTTTCCATTATTTTTAAGATTCAGTGATTTTAAATTTTGTTTCGACAGCGTAAACTCGTCGTAGAGTATCTGAACGAATCTTCATTACAGTGAAGGCTCTCTACGAATTTCGAACTTACGTTCGTAGCCATTCGGATTCTGTCATAGCACTTCCGTAGATTTTACGAAAATCGAAGCTACGATAGGTCCTGATTATTTAATATTGGAAACAGTGATGCCAACCGGCAGAGAATTCCTCGATTTTGGTGGAATTTGAACTTTTCGGGGTAATCGGGAAATTGCTTTAAATTTTAGGGGAATTCAATATACAAACGATTTTTATTTAAACATTCCTATTGAGAATAAAATTACAGCTTGTAATAACAACAATCTCTTATTACGGTGTGCCAGATTTAAAATATATAGTAATAGCCTCATGAAACCGTGTGAATATTAAAGAACTGTCAAGGTTTTAATTTGACATAAAGTTCGTGATCAGCACGTCAAAAAACGTAACCAGTGGTATTTTCGAAAAGATTTTCTTTATTTTAGAGAAATTGGGAGTTGATCTGACAGCTGTCAACTGTCAAACTATAAATTTTATTGCATATTTTATTGCAGCCCTTCTAATTTTTCGCATACAACATAGCTTCTCCGACCACTGTGCGTCATACTAATCCGGATTAAAGTTTTGGTTGAATACATTACGGGAAAACGCGCTCAACAAAGGCATTTGAATGCGTCAAGTATAGCAATACAAAGTGTTGCAACATCAAAACTAAAGCTAAAAAAAAGTACAACCCACTTTTAACATATTTCGATGGGCGAAATATTACGAAAATTTGCATGGCAGCACACAAAAGGATTTGAAAGATAAAAATATCATCCAAGGCGATTTCCTAAATTTTTACGCGCAAAAGTCCAAAAAAATCGCTCGGGAAAGTAATATTTTACAGCCTTGGGGCGAATAAAAATTACTGAGCCGGCACAGCTGCAATTTAAAATTTTCTTATCTTAGTGAAAAGTTTATTCAAACAGAACTTTGTTACTGATTTGCACAGGCACTTTGAGTTAGTTAGAGTTAGTTCAGTGTTGTCACGAAAGAAAGGAGGCTGAGTGTCGATGGAAACTAGTATGCAATGCCCCAAGATACATAGTTCTAGTTATCTCAAATTTTCAAGCACTAATCTACTCTCTCAATTTATAGCTACTGGCAAATATTGTTATATTAGCAAACATCTTTTGTTGACATTTGTAATAATTAATGCAAGTTATTGTGTTTACGAACAGACCGAATATCGCTTGCGCTTGTTATCTATGCTGGAAATGTCACAAGAAATGAAATGTCGAATAATCTTGGCAAAATATAAACAAAATAAAAACTCACCACCAAAAATTTCACCATGAGCATGCGCCTCAATAAATAAACATAAATATGTGCAACCATATGATGCGAGCGAATCTTCAAAATGTGGGTGAAGTCAATGGCAAAGTTGGCAAGTGCCGACGTCAAAAGAAACCGTTGACCATAACGAGGAGCATGGAGGTAGCATGTTTGGAAAAACTCGACTTATGTTTACCATGCTGAGAGATGCCCATTTCAGTCGAGTTTTAATTGTCAAATGCAACGGGTGAAATCTACTCGGCAACGGCAGACGGCAACAGCAGACGAACGTATCAAAAACGAAACGCCTCGATGGGGTTGTGGTGCTAATAAATAACAACAATACTTTAGCTTAGAGAAATAACTGAAACCCTAAAATTATACAGTAAAATAGTTTGGATTTCTTGAAAATTAACCTGTACGCGAAAAGTAAACACCTTAGTGCAAGTAATAGCTTATTATTTATAAAATCGAAAAATTGCATATCGGAATCTAGGAAGAATGTTAACAGGCCAGCGCCAGACCATCAAATAGAATTAAATTGCGAGGCGGTGCCGTTTATATATGTATGTTCGCGGAATCTTCAAGGAATTGGCCAGCGCACGTTGCACGGATGTGAAAGGATAATGTGGAAGCATGTCTTCCAACTCTGTTGTGTCACTCTCATCTTTTAATATATTATTTTTTACACAGGGTATGTTTTAACTGACTCATGCATTTTATATAACTCCTGTAGAGAGTGCCACTGCGTGTACATTGTGGGGATTGCGTGTGTGTGTGTGTGTGTGGTGGTTGGCCACATGTGTGGGAAAATTTGCAAAAAATTATATAAATATGTATATGCGTATGCGTGTATCGTTGATGGTATTATCCACAGCAAACCGCTGAACCGCACTGCTTATGCAAGCTTTCGGGTTAAAGGATATGAAATTTGTGTTAAGAAGAACCTTAAGTTCTAATGTCACACTTTGCCGTGGGCTTCAAATGAGTAAATAAAACAAATACCCAACATGTGTAAGCTCGGAGACTTGGGGATTGTGTATGCTCACGTAAATTTTGTAATACATATGTACATACTACATCCTTTTTTTGTAGCCTTATACCGTCATCCAAGTTGCATATTTTGGTTTAGTAAAGAGAGTACACCGTTACGTATACGTAACGACCAATAACCACTGGCTACCTACCGCCAAGGCAATAAATGCGTATGTACATACATACATACATATGTATATGTGTGTGTACATATCGCACCCTAAATCAAAAACAGTCACAACTCAAAAGATCCGAAATGTCCAGGAGAGGCCAAAAACTGTTGATGCTGTTGATGGTTGATTTTATGTACAGATATGTACCCAAAACTACTAAGTATCTTATTTTTCATATCGGTTTCCAAATATTTATTTTTTTGCTTTTCTCTTATCAAAAGAGTTTTAGTATGTACTATTTTTTTGTATAAAAACAAAAGCTTATCTAAATTTGTAGTACTAGCAACGGGCATTTTCGTGCTTATTCGTGCTTTTATGAAATTTTACTGAACGCCCAAGCACGCACGAGTTTGTGCTGACAGCAAATATTCCGGCCCGTGCCCATCTCTACCTGGAACTGTTTATTGAATATAATAAATTTTGAAAAATTTTGACTTGAGACAGTTTTTGATTTAGGGTGCTATATGTACATATATATCGTTGCCACCGTGGTAAAAGCTGCTAACTTCCTTTAGTTAAATTTTACAGTAGAGTGAAAAAATATTATTGATAAAAACTACGCACTACCTACATAATATGAAAATACCATTTTGTTACCATTTTAAACTCTATTTATTTACCTTGAAAAAAAATGTTTTTTCCTAAAGTTTTAAGTTATAAATTAAATAAGTTAATATTAAAAAAAATTTTTAGGAAATGCATTCTAAATATGAACCAAATCGCACCATTAATATGGGCTCACCAAATATTTCGTCTCCTGCGCCACCTACCGGCAAATTTTTTGTGGTTGAGTTATTCCTTTTTATGTAAGTAATTTATCTGAATATATTAAATAAATATAAACTAAATCAAACCACAGCTGCAGGTTTTCGAAATATATCGGCCGCCGCGCCACCTATCGGCTTGAGGAGTTATTTCCTTTCATGTAGGTAACACATTTGAAATATGAACCGAATCGGGTTTTGTAAATCAACATCTGTTCCAAACATTTTGGTTAGAAAAAATACAAGAAATTAAGATTAATCATGGAGACTAGTCGACGTCGTCTTTATCTTTATCCCTAAAAGCTTCAGAGCCCTAAGCATGATGCCCTTCATGCTGAAATTTCAGAAGAGATTGGTTGAGGTTGCGAATTCGTAGGAATTCATCACATCCTTTGCCTCTACAAAATCTGGTTGCCAGAATTAAATAGCAATGCTATCACTAATAGTGGGGGAGCCCACGATGCTATATCGGGACTTACTCGATCATCGTTTTGACCTATTGGATTTTGAAGATTAGATGATAGAAAGAAAAAGAGGACATGTGATGTTTTTCCTTTCAGCGGTGGGTGGATGATCTACAGGCTTTCAAAAATGTGAAAAAACAGTTACGTGGATTTACTCGGGCGCGTCAGAAATTCCCAAGGAATGTTAAGTGGGCTCTCATTCAATAATCTGACAATTCAAATGTGACGCAAGCTCGTGGCGTTTTCTTGAAGATGCAGAAAAAGACAACCGATGTGCCGAATTCGGTTGAGATATCTCGTGCTTTATTCCAGTTATCGTATGCACGGACGGACTGACAGACATTGCTTAATCGATTTATCTTTCCATTCTGAGCATCTTGGTATATTTATGATCAGGGAACGGTTTTATGGAAATTGCCTTTTTTTCTGCTAAATAGAAAGAGTATATTCGAACAAGAATGTCCACGATTTAGTTTTCCCTGATTCCATATATACACATTTGTTGTTGCCTTTGTTTGCCTTCTTTAAGACAATTGCCAAAATCGATGGATAAATAAAGAAGTACCTAATAAGTGGTCATATGAAAATGTGCAAAGATTTTTTTATATGAAAAATGAGCAGGAAATAATGTTACTCATACGCCATGTACACCTGAAACTATAGAATAAAAAATTAACTCGATTTTCGGAATTAGCAAGCAATGCTATATAGGGATTGGACAGTGGCGTCCGTTGAATATTTTTCCTGTAACCCAGTGTTATTTTTCAGCTTTGGTCTTTTTTTGTGCCTTCTTTTGCCTTTTTTGCTATTTCTAGGAAAAGGTCCTGCTTATTTCGCCATTTTATTTTGCCTTTTTTATAGTTTTTAAGGTCCTAAAAATTCGTTCCCTCTTTATGACTATATCTTTCTCGATTTGAAAGGAATCTGTTACAAATAACCGTTATGCAGACAAAATTACAATACCCTTGTGCCCAAGTACGCTCGGGTCTAAAAATAATATTTCACTTAATTATTTAAAAATTTTAGCATTACCGTAGTGTTGCCAGATGGGTCAGGTCGAAACAAACGTATAAGAAATAGTGCTGTCATATTCTAAAAGGCTGAAAAAAAAATACAAAATATATTTGGTTGATAAAGTCAGCGTCAAAAATGTATCAGAATTTGTAGAAATATTCCTGACATATAGATTTACAGCCCATTAAATTTGAGTACAATGATGTCAAATTTGAAATGGCTTAAAATTCACATTGATTCTTAATAATTTTTTTAAAGCCTCTGCCTTAAGATATCCTTATATTTAAAATCATAGTAAGGTAAAACCGTTCTCTCAATTCGTCGGCCATGTTTGTTTTTTTTTTTTTGAAGTTTGCCAACATTTTAAAATCATATAAAATTGC
>NW_016175314.1:0-10133 GCF_001687245.7 Rhagoletis zephyria
GGCGATACCCGTTTTAACCAATTTTTTCGTAAGTGGTACGCGAGAAAAAAAGGTTGAGGGCCACACTGCTCTAGTGTAACTACTTACATGAAATGGCAAGTGATGTGATAATGAGTACAGTATGTATCTTAATTTTTCAGCACCGCAAAGTCACAAAAAAACTTCATGGGAATACACGGGCTTTTACTTGTGCGCAAACACATGTGTAAGTACATTAGGCATGTGACTTTTCCCACATATAATTGAGTAAATAAACCTACATTTGAGGAAAGAATGAGGAATGATGAAAAACAAAAAAAAACTACGTTTTGCTCAAAATTTGGTATAAAAAATTTCCCCACAGGAAACTCAGAGAAAAAATGTTCTAAAAAACATACGTACATACAATGACTCACATAAGTGTTCACGTGTTAATTTTTTTTTTTAATATTCACATTTTTCAGATTACATTTGCTGTGCTATTTTCTAAAAAAAACTATTGTGCAAGCTATATCCAAACCCAAATAAATCAGGAAATTCAACAAATGTTCTCCAAAATTTCGAGCTTTTTAATCGTAATCTTTACAATATTTCTTGGACAACATTTCTATAGAAAATTAACAAAAAAAATTTTACTTGAAAAACTTTGTGAATATTAAAAAAAAAAAACGCGAATTACTGTGTGTGTACATATAATAATAATAATGTAATAATAACACTGTGCGACAGTCAATTTCACACACACAAAAAATCAATACATTCGGAAACTAGGGGCCAAAAATAGTAAAACTACGTTTCTAGTCTCTGACGTCAAGATTTTGTTAAAAGGACTTTGAAATTTTAAAAAATTCAGTGCAATGTTTAATAACTATATGGGTATCATTTAAATGCGATAATTCTGTAGAATCAAAAAATGAAAGTTTTGGGTGCATAAGGACGGATAGGTACGAAAAAGTCTCTTTAAAATTGTTTCCTTGAATATCCTTGAAAATTTGCAGTGTCCTTTTCAAAAAAAATTTTGTTTAGTACTTTTCACATTTTGAAATACTACAAAATTTGCTCTTTCACATGGCACCCATATTATTGTTCTATATTGCACTGAATTTTTATACCCGAGCGCACTTGTGCACAAGGGTATATTTTAAATAATTTTTTTAATTAAATTTATTTTTGAAATTTGAAAGTCCTTTTAATAAAAATAATCTTTTCTCATCCTTCCCTCAATGGTATATTTAATTTAGAAAAAAGTAACTTGCTTAATGTACATACTACATACATATTTTACTTATGGTGCATATGTATATATGTATGTTTATATGTACAGTACTTATCAGTTTAAGTGCATTTGCGCTCATTAAAAGCAACTTACCCATTAAAACTACATATATTGTGACGGAAACAAAAAACAGCAGTAATGGTTTTAAATAAAGCGAATATAAAGAACAACAATAACAACAATATTTAAATAACTGAAGGCATAGTGAAATATTAACGAGTACAGTAAATGCATGCTCATTTTAGTATGCATAGAGCGCTTGGCAATAACAGGCTAAGTCGAAAAAACTACATTCGTATTAAACATTTGGATGGAAATGTTAACCTTATGGGTAGACCAAAGTATGTTCGTCTATAACTTTTTAAATAGCCTAGCTGGCGAGATGGGGAATAGTAGTTGCAGAATACCATAGCATATATAACACAATTCTTTCTTAAGTCGACTTAGGCGGTTATTTCTTATGGCCACAGATATTAATCCTGTATGTATGTATGTATAAGCTGCTTTTAGTCGCAAAAGCTTGCATATACAGTGCCCTACGGCTTACTGGATACAGTGCAAGTCTAAAAGGAATTAATTGTGGAACTAACAGAAATAAAAAACAAATGCGACTTCACACCTTTATAGCATATTAACGCCGTTTATTTTTAAAATAGCATAAATCATTTCCCTATTCCACCACTTCCACTATCTGTTACTTGTAACTGAATTTAGCTGCCCACTGTTCTACGGTCATAAACTAATAACAAAACTTGTATACCTTTGGCTGATGTAATTGAACGGATGACAGGCGCGTGCAGATAAAAGTGAATGATCACTGAACTACAACGGCATGAAATGATTTGTGCCACTTTCAAAATAAACGGCTCATTTAACAGTAGTATTTTTTATAGCTATTGATAATGCAAACAAATGTCAAACTTTGATTTTACAAAAAAAGACAATTTTTTTCTTATATGGGCAATTCTTACAAACTTTTGTAAAAAAAAAAAAATATATTTCTTTTTAAGTCGTCAGGCCAATGTCTGAAATTTTTAGTATAGCTGCAGAAGAATACAACATCCAACGTGGTGCTACATTTTAAAGCAACGCATCATACGCTTTTAGTGTTTTCAAAATATGCCTTTTTTATGCCAACGTCAATGATTGTACTGAGTTTGGTATAAATGAAAAACTGCGACGCACCATTTTAGTAAGTTTTGGCTATTTTTCCTTACTTTATTTTAAGTTTTTTATTTTTTTTTTAAAGTATAGCTGATTAGTTAACAAACACGATATAAATTATGCAAAGTTTGACCAAAATTTCTAATTTCTTGATCAGCATCTTTGGACAAAATTTTGGTATTCAGTTTTGTAATGTACCCCATCAAATTTTAGCACAGTAAGTTGCAAATTTTAAGTATCTTGGACTTGCCGTTGATTTTTGGGAATTTCTTTTTTTTATATTGACAGTGCTCCGCATTTTTTTTCATATAAAAAAAAAAATTCGAACATAAATTGCCGAAAATTAACGTCAATGATTGTACTGAGTTTGGTATAAATGAAAAACTGCGACGCACCATTTTAGTAAGTTTTGGCTATTTTTCCTTAGTTTATTTTAAGTTTTTTATTTTTTTTTTATGAAAGTATAGCTGATTAGTTAACAAACACGATATAAATTATGCAAAGTTTGACCAAAATTTCTAATTTCTTGATCAGCATCTTTGGGCAAAATTTTGGTATTCAGTTTTGTAATGTACCCCATCAAATTTTAGCACAGTAAGTTGCAAATTTTAAGTATCTTGGACTTGCCGTTGATTTTTGGGAATTTCTTTTTTTTTTATTGACAGTGCTCCGCATTTTTTTTCATATAAAAAAAAAAATTCGAACATAAATTGCCGAAAATTAACGTCAATGATTGTACTGAGTTTGGTATAAATGAAAAACTGCGACGCACCATTTTAGTAAGTTTTGGCTATTTTTCCTTAGTTTATTTTAAGTTTTTTATTTTTTTTTTATGAAAGTATAGCTGATTAGTTAACAAACACGATATAAATTATGCAAAGTTTGACCAAAATTTCTAATTTCTTGATCAGCATCTTTGGACAAAATTTTGGTATTCAGTTTTGTAATGTACCCCATCAAATTTTAGCACAGTAAGTTGCAAATTTTAAGTATCTTGGACTTGCCGTTGATTTTTGGGAATTTCTTTTTTTTATTGACAGTGCTCCGCATTTTTTTTCATATAAAAAAAAAAATTTCGAACATAAATTGCCGAAAATTAACGGTAAGTCCCTAGCATCCACAGCCCAAACTCTTTCATTAACACCTCTTTTTCGAAAATCGAACGAACGGTGCAGATTTGATGACATGGACAAAAAATGCCTTTGGGTTTATATATGTATATTTGTATTTTTCGCTCTGTAACTTTTTAATGAACAAATAAAAAATTGGTGGACGAGGATCATAGTTCAATAGTATACTGTACAATAGAGCACTCATGTATTTGGCTAAATGTTCCAATTGCAGACGATGTGCTAATAAAAAATATGCATTTTTACTTTTGTGTACCCATCGTAACCTTTTTAAGAAGTTTTTTTTTTTTTAACTTTATTTTAATCAGAAGGCGCAGCATTATGCGTCTTCTGAACGGCTTGATACATTAGCTGTCAAATTCAACTCTCAAAGGTACACACCAACATGTTGTCTTAAATTATCAAAAAAATATTACGATCATCTAAAACGCAACTGTTCAGTTGATCGCAACAATTACTGAGCTGTTGTTGTTATTTATATGCATATTTGGCTAGAAAATATGTAGCGTGGTCCTTTTTTTGGCATTTACATAATCTCCGTTTTACTTCAAAATTCAACCGTCATTTTCATTTCTATTAAAAACTCTTCAAGAGCCTAGGTTTTATTTATTTTAAAATTTGTTTTAAAAAATGTTTATAAAATTGTTGGAAAAAATATAAAAATAATAGTATTCTCCACCTATTTTTTCACACAGAAAATAAAACCATATATGCACAACTGTAATCTCTAAAATATTCTGTTGAGAAAACAAATTGATCGCAAGGTGGAAAACTGTTATTTTTACTTGAAGGCTCTCGCGGAACGCAACGAGCGCGTCCGATCTTATTTTGGTGAAGTGCGTCTGCAATCAGCACGCCCTCATCGGTTTTTTGTTTTCATGTGACAGAGTCAATAATAAACAGAGGTAGATTTCGATAAAAAATTATAATTTTTCAATTCATTTATTCAACAAATATCTATAATATTCAGAAAACAAAAGAACTCATGTTTAAAGATAACATAAATATACTCCACGTACAGTGACGAACAAACGTATGGGCGCAGAAAATGTTTCGCAATATATGCAAAGCTTTTCATCTTAATATTTTTTTTTATAATATTTTATCCTACTACACAAAAAAAACATAAAAATAAAATCTCTAAAATTTGTGCAAAACTCAGGAAAATTCACTACACCAAAAAACATAAAACTAAAATCTCCAAACTTTGTGCGAATCTCAGGAAAATTCAACAAATTTGTATACTAATTTGCAACTTTCTATTCAGATCTTTTGAAAAATTCTAAAAATGCCGTTTTGTTAAAATTTAATCGTTGGTAGAGGGGCTATATATTAATTAACTTGATCCTTTTGAAATATGTACTTATTAGAAGAAAAATATAACATCCTTAGCCAGTTAATTGAAGCAGTTCAAGCTCACAACTGCTCAGGCGCCTTTCATTTCTGAAGAACGCGATTTTGGTCTATATTTTATGTTGTATAGCAATATAATTTCTAAACAAAACATATGCAGCGATATGAAATATTTTTTACTAGCTTTACACTCAAAAAAACAACTTCTCCCAATTGAAGAAAAACAGCAATCAAAATGAAGCAAAATGGGAACGAAATAGCACTAAAGAAGTTTTATCCTCTTTTCATGCCCAACATTTCTTTAAAATGATAGATTACGTCCACGGTTCCATATTTTCGTGTACGTTTTTACACATTCCAAAGAAAAATTACTCATTCGGGAGAATTTTTTACACACTCGGAAGAATTTTCGACCTTAAAGTAAGGAAAGTTTTTCTTTGATCCAGAGATGGATTTTTGTTCAGTGTAGGTTGCCAAGATATTGCAAGCTTTTTCAAAGCGTGGCAGAATACAACTTTGTCGGGAAAATGTTGTAGAATTTCACACTTATTTTTAAAGAAAAAAATTGTGTATGCAATCGGACAGCTTTTACTCTGATTTAAGTTCAATAGTTGGTGTAAGTTAACATTCTTAACAAATAGAAGATAAATCGCGACTCGAATCCCTCCTGATAGAATATGTTAAAATATTACAGCAAACACTTGTTTATCTTCGGCTGATAGGCAGTAAGAACGCATACAGAGTTGCTTATCCGTTTGCATTTATAAATCTTGCCATAGCAAACAACGACAGCCGCCACTGGCTCGAAGTGACTTTTTCGCTTCGTAGTCATTGCTTTTTTATAATTTTCCTTTCGTGGCAGTTGTCACATATACAAAGGTGTAATTTCGGGTATATAATATATATGTAAGTACGCCCGATTTATTGCATGTGCGTGTGTTTTCAAGTAGCTGCTCAAGCATGGAAGCAACTACAATGGAGCACTTGGAGTGCTAAGTGCAGCATCACATTTTGCTACCAAAACTCCAAACGCTCTTCAACACACCTGCAAGCCAAGCGGTAACTTCCTTTACATCTTCTACCGCTTCCTCTTGGATCTTCATACTTTTGCATTTTGAATTACACTGATTTAACTTAAACGAACTACACATCCCCACTCACATACTCCTTGCAACCAAGGTATATGCATATTTATGTGTGTACACTAGGCATATGACTTTTTTCTAAAATTAACCGCCCTATTCTTACACTAAATTACACTGTAGGGACACTAAAAAGACACAAAAAATCGCCGAGATACGTAAACTTCTGTATACCGTTTTTCTAGATCAGGTCATTTTCCCCAAAATATTTTTATTTTTTACACTGCGAATGAATAAAAGTTGAAACGTTGCAACTTTAACACGGAAAATGTTACTCATACGCCTTGACAAGTATCTATGAGGGAGGCTCTGTACGCCATGATGTATGAGTATGACCATTCACAATTTGTTTATTTATCCATCGATTCTTAAAGAACCGGCTTTAATACAAATGAAAAAAATACAAGAGATTTGTTATTTCTAAAATTTTTTTTTCATAAAAATTTAATTATTGTGCGAAAATTATCTGGAAAAACGCTATACAGATTTATAATCTACGAGCCAAAATTAACTACACGTGTTTCGGCGTTTTTTTTGTTTTGTGTAATTTCAATACTTGATATTTTCCCTGCTGAGTTATTTGTTTTATTTTACAAAGATTTTTATAAGGTAAAAAAGCTCTACGATTTCAACGTGAGGTGAAGTGATTTAACTGTACGTATGAATATGAAAAATATGAATTTATAGGGCAATTCTGGCAACTCTCTTTCAACTCACCGCAGTCTTTCGAAAGATAAAAATTTGAAATTGAAAATAAGAATAAATTTAAAGCAACAAATTAAATTGAATTAAATAGTTTATTTTTCAAACAAAAAAATTTAACAAATTACAACAATAAAATCTGAAAAAATCTAAAAAAATGAAAAAAATGAAAATATGTTCTAAAAAATTACATAAATGAAATTAAAAAAAAAAAAATATTTTTCTATTTAATATGAAATCTAAGAATAAAAAGAAAATTAAATTTAACAAAACAAGCCATTAGAGAAGAACTAAAGTAAATAAGTAAAAATTCTACAACTTTAATAAAAGTATTTTTCTTTTTAAAATTAAAAAAACTGAATAGAAAGAAAGTTAAACTAGACAAAATTTCAACTAAAATAAAAAAAACGTTACTTTTCATATAAAATGACCTCAAGTTCAATAAAAACAATTCTCTTTGTTTATCGGCCTTTAAATTGTAAACTGTTGCAATTTTTATTGTTAAGCTCGAGCCACAAAAATATCGACATTAAAAATTAATAAACTAAAAACTGAGTTTTACGTATTTTCTTGGTCTCGCGCTTAACAATTAAAAATTACAAAAAAAATTAAATTAAAAACAAGCATTTTTTCTGTTTAAAAAAAAAAATCTTAAAGTAAAATATGTATATATTTTTCTTTTTAGAACAATGAAACCTTATAATCAAAATAAATCTTAATTAAAAGAAGAGAAAGAATTTAAAATAGCATGCAGTAATTAGAAGATAAAAAAAGGTCTCATGAGCAAAATTTATAGTCTTCAAATGAAAAATCAATTTGTAAACGCTTGTCAATTGCATTTTCAATTTTGATTATTTATCAATAAAAGAGCTTTTATTTCTGTGCTTGACTCCCAATTCTTGATAAACAATAAGATAACATAATGTTGATTATAAAGAATTTGAATTTATCAAGTGCATAGAATCCGGAGAGAATGAGGATTGATGAAAAACCAACAAAAAAGGCTTTGTCAAAATTCGGTTAAAAATGTCACGCAGGGAACTTCGAGGTAAAAAATGTTTACTGAAAAAAAACATACACATTAAACTGTGTCAAATAAAATAACTATTTTTTTCTTTCGATCCCATATGAAAATTTCGTTGTAAGTCACAAAAAATAATTGTGGTAAAATTTCAGTCTCCTGCCTTTATTTTTCAGTTTTCGCTCGAAGAAATAAGAATTTTTAATGAAAAATACTCCTACCGCTACTTTTATTTTAATATACAATTAAATATAACAAATAAAACTAAACCACCTTGTAGGCTATTCAATTTCAGTATAATAAGTGCCAGTGACATGCCATTGATTTTTGGATTTGTTTTTTTTTTTTTTTGTTGAACAAGGTTTCGTTTATTTAACAAGTAAACAAGTTGTCGAAGAAAATTTGTATGTAAGAAAAGTACTGACACCGTCAACCCAAGAATTTTTTTTTTATGCGGCTGTATGTAGTCTTTTTGCCAAGAAGAGAGGTGTTACCATAAGGGTGATCCCATATTAATTCGGTTTAGTTCCGTTCATTGGCTCATGAAAAAATCAAAAGAAGTCCTGATTGTATAATAGGCATTGAAGTCGGTTGTATTTTTTGCTTAGAAATTAATTGTCAAAATTTTTAAAAAACAAACCACTATATATACCGCCCTTTATATGGAATATTCCAAGTCAACGGAAAAAAAAATCAAAATAGAAACCAATTTTTTCTCAGAATTCCTTGCGGTAATTCTCTTTTACCAATTTTAGACAAAAAAGTTATTTTTGTTGGTTCTTCATCATTTCTCAGTCTCGCCTCATTTAATTTTAGAAAAAAAGTCATATGCCTAATGTACGTAGTTGCGAACATGTATATACATTAGGGTGATCCACAAATGTATGGGGAAAAAGTAAAGTCGGAATTTTTATGCTCTCATCCTAGCTATATTTTATAGGAAATGCCAGAAAATGCAATGGGGGATAAATAAAAAATCTTTGGTATAAAAAAATTGGTTAAATAAACAATTGGGTATTTTATTGGAAGTCTCCTGAAGAGAACCAGAGTTTATGATCGAAAAATTTTTAATTTTAACAATTCTAAATATACCATTTATACGAAAAGATGTTTTTCCCCGTATAAAATACATGGAACAGTTTGAGCGACCTCTAAATATTTTTTGATTTCAAAAATAGGCGTATATTTCGCCACACTTTTCTTTGAAATCGCTTTATTAGTTCTCGTGCAATAAGCGTTTTTGTGAAGCTCTAAAAATTACAACTAGAACATTTGAACATAGCCCCCATACCTTAAGGTAAGACGTATTCTACGTCAAAAAAAAACGTCAGTTATCATTTGCGATTGTAATGAATGTGTAAAATTATTTTAATAAAGTAGGTATATATGTATATATGTATGTATAAATGTAACCTTAAAAGTTTGCTTTCGAAATGATAAGGCATCTGCACTAAAACTTTTAACAATTCCTTTTTTCACATTAAGACAACTCTTATATGTAGCGATGAAAAATATTAGTTATAACTTTACAGCACAACTTTCTCTGATAAATATGCATTCATTTTTATTCAAAGCCTTGCTAAAATTTTTCACTATTCTACACAAATGCAGACGAAATAGTTGCAACCACTTAGAGTGTGTGTAAGTGCCTACCTGCACTTTAATCCAAGTTCTAACGCAAATGTATACCTATGTATGTATGTATGTATGTACATATGTATGTGCAAAAATATGCATACACCGTAAGAGCAAATCACATATGTACATATGTGAGCACAAATTCAAGTGAGCAACTTTGTGTTGGCATTGTCAAGCCAAGCAAACAATAAGAGTAGAAAAAAAAAACAAACCAAAAACAAAAAAACAGAAAACAAATTTGGCACCATTTTCTTGCCAACGTTTGCGATAATTCTTATTCACACCTATCTACTTAAGCAACAGCGTACGATGCGATAATGCTGAATGCAACTAAGCGAAAAGTGTTTTGTATGCGTTCGTTGCTCGTAAGCAAGCATGAATGTATGAACATATGCATAGATATGTAGATGAAAGAATGTGGGCCTGCACAGGAAGCAACCATTGTTGATTATTACTATACTGCGTCACACAGCTTCTGGTGTCTGCTTACTTGCTCATCATCGTAAAGTTATTACTATTGTACTCGCCCATATGCAGTTATAAATGTATGTATGTATTATATGTTTGCTTGCTGCAAAGTGCTTGCTTAGATGAGAAACTTTCTCCATTGGCAATAGGCGCCGCTTAACAATATATGTATGTATATATGTGTTTACATTAGGGTGGTCCAAAGTAAGTAAAGTCTTAATTTTAATGCTCTCACCCCCTAGTATTGTTCTGAACCGAAA
>NW_016175315.1:0-1642 GCF_001687245.7 Rhagoletis zephyria
GCATTGTCATAGTCGACACTTAGTTTCAAATACTTCACAATAATATCATTCATTGGCAGCATGCCTTGAAAGTGTTAAGAATACTTTTTAATTTTATATATACATATGTACATATGTATGTATCAGAGTTGTACAAAATGCATTAATTTTTAATGCATAGCATTTTAATATTAATGTAAAAAATTAATGCATTAATTTTTGAAATTTAATGAAAACTAAAATTTGAATGCACTAATTTCCAAGAAATATTGCTAATGATTTTTCTTCATTAGGAAACGTACCCATACAACGTGACCCATATTTGAATGTACATAGGTCGAAAAAACGCTAGAAATTTAAGGGTTTCAACAATGTGAACGAGCAAAATTATTAAAAATGTATTTGCGTTCTCATTAGCATTAGTTTGGATAATTTAATGAAAACAAATTTCATTAGAATTATATTTTTCAAAATTAATGCATTGAAATTTTTTATTGCATCAAATCCCAAAAATTAATGCATACATTTTTACATTAACATTATTGCTTTAATAAGCATTAATGCATTTAAAATAAATTCGTATTTCACAACTGTGGTATTTATATATAGCTTAAGAGAAAAAAGTTGATAAGTAAATTTTTTCAAATTTCATAAAGCCATTTTCTTCACGTATTTTACTAAACTTTTAATGCGCCATTTCGCGTTTTGCAACGCAAAACTCTATACGAATCAGAAGGATTCGGTCTTTATTAAAAGATTCGTATTTTGTCCTTATTGGATATTTGTTGCATCTTTTGCACTTAGCATATTTGCCTTCCATTGAATATAAACGGTTGGAAAAAAACAAATACTTTCTTTTCCTCTATCCCTTTCGAAGATGCATTTTTAGTTTCTCTTGCTTCCTATATTAAGATATGAGTTTTCGTAAAAACGGACTTAGCAACTTTTCTCTCTAAGCTATTGATATGTATGAGCAAAGGTTCGTATTGTGAAAAGTTTTACCTTCTTTCCGAAATATGGAAACGTTCAACTGCGCTGCTCTTGCAACCATAACGCTAGTTGCACCGCATAAATCACGAAAGCTTAATATATCCTTATATTTTTGAATCTCCCTTGAACCGCCGTTCGCAATCACTGGTATATCAACAGCCTTTGCGATTTCGCGTATGAATTCTTTTGAAAGGTAATAAAAGTTATAAATTGTATTACAAAAAATTGATGTTTTCTCATTCACCTGGATGTGGTGCGTGCTGTGGCCGCTCATCACGTGTACGAGCATGCACTGCTATCGCAGCGATGCCCGCAGCAGCAAAGCGCTGCACGAGTTTAACTGTATCATTCAAATCCGGTAATATTCTGCAAAAATGCTTTACAATTAGTTCGTTTCGAAATCGTGCGCTCTTTGTTTTTTAATTTACCTAATTTTGCAGGTCACAGGAATGCTGAGGTTTTTACAAAGTGTTTTCAAAATGTACTCCGCTTTATCTGGTTGCCCAAGTAGCGCCACACCCATACCACCCTTTATGGAGAATTCTTTCGGACAGCCCATATTTATGTCTAAACCTGCAATGTCATGTTCTACCAATTTTCCTACAGCCAACGCACGTTCAGCGTCACTAGTGCCCAACTGTAGCACTACTTGCTGACGTTCTTTTGCACACGT
>NW_016175315.1:6360-10132 GCF_001687245.7 Rhagoletis zephyria
TTTTTTTTTCTTTGAATGTGGAAGTGAAGGCCAAAGAATGTCTTTGGTTCGTAGAGTTATGGATGTTTGTGACAACTCCCGCTGAATGTGAAATTTGCAATTTCATTTGTGGCAAAAGCTGATCTTACTCTGTTATATATTTTATTTTTAGCGCAGTGCGCTTAAAAGTGGATTATGCGATTAATCAATTAATATGAGTTATAATAATTAATATGAGTTATAATAACAATACTTTGAAAAAATGGTAGAATAATAAATGTATTAATTGCGCGACCCTATTGGGAAATATGTTACATAATACAAATATTTTTTAAAAGTGTGAATATTTTTAAAGAAAATTTTTTGCATGTCACTATCATTGGTGATTGGTGATTGGTGTTATTTATTATTACCCTGAAATGAATTCGTGTTTGGTTTTAAAAACTAATTTAAAACAAGATCTCATTTTTTAAATAAATAATTTTTTAAGCCGATTTCATGAATTTTATTTAAAAAAACATTGGCGAAAAACGCAAAGGAAACTGTTAATATTACTAGCCAAAGGCTTAGAAAACAACATCTTTTTTTAAAGGTGCCTACTACATATATGTTTTAGCCCAAATTTGGAAAAATTAAAAATGCTTTTATATTTATAAGAAATACAAATTTACGCCTTATTGTTAAGTTAAAAAAAATCACCAGTTTTAATTTTGCGCTTTTGGTGGATATGCCCATATGTAACATATGTATACCTATATTTTGTAATTTAATTACCTTTTGGGTTGTCGTTATGTCGTCTTTATTTTCTATATTAAATTGCGGCTCGTTCATTACGTCTGTTTCGCAAACCTTTGTGTGCTTAGGCGGCGAAATAGAGAATACAGAGTGTGATGTAGTACGTCTGTGTTTCAAACCTGGTAAGGCAGAAACGGCAGCTATGGAGGATGTAACACTATAAAGCTGTGTTTCAATTTGGCTCAACAAGCTGTATTGATTTAATTCCACAGCCGACAAACAAATGATAAGCGCTGTTGAGTACACTTCATTTCGCAGGAAAGCATTTTCTTTGTAATATGCATTCAATAGTTCGTTTTCTGCTACTAGCAACTGAAGACAAACACTCAAACAATTTGCCTTAAGATTACGTCGTACCCAAGAATCAAAAAACCATTTATAATCTTGTACAGTAAATAATGAATCTTGCTGATGCTTTTTATTTGACAAAGCAGATAGTTCCGAGAAATCCGTTGGCAGGGAATCACGAATCTGTGCTGATCGGCAAACCCACTCAAAATCATCCATCAGTTTTTTCAAGCCATCTAATTTATATAAGGAATCTTTTTCTCTAGGCAAGTCAGCGGGCGAGAAATTCTTTGGCTTAAAGTGTAATAAAAATATGTATTATATATAAAAATTAAATTGCAAATACTATTTGATGGATAATAGTCGGTTGTGTATATTTGTATGTATATGTATATGTTTATTCCAAGGTTTATAAACCTTGTACATACATACTATGTATGCATGTACATACATATTTATATAGAAAAGATCTATATTTTACTTGGAGCCACTCTCGATTACGTACAAATAGTCCGTACATACATTTTTGAAGGGTAGTTCAATATTACTACGCCCCAAACACTAATGGTTGAAAATATCTCATTGTTTGTTTATGAAACATTTCCAGCATTCCATTGAACTCGATGTTACAACTCACCATCACAGCATCTTCCGGAGTTAAGCGCAATCCATGACGCAATATCTCCACCGTGGTTGTTGTTATGTTGTCATAGGATGAATTTGTTTTTTCACCAGCTAGTTTCTCGGAAACTGCAAAGCCATTATGGAACCAAAGTCCACATGCCTTTTTCAAATTTGCGAGCAAAACAGGCAAATCACTTTCGGCATTAGCACCGACTTCATCAAAATCCGACATATTTTTTTTAGGTTTCTGTAAACACCTTCATAGCAAAATTAATTTTTTGTTTTATAAACGCAATTAACTAGTGTTTTTGTGTTGCACATAGAGATTTAAGGATGTAATCGATTATTTTCAACCATATTTAATCGGCGCAGATTGAACATTAAAGGCCGTTTATATACGACTTTTCTTGCTTAGCTTGACAGTACGAACTTTAGGACCCCTTTCAGAATGTACTTTTCCCCTCTCTTCTTACCACCTTCGCCAACGAACCGAGCAGACTTGAAAGCAAGACTTGACGTGATAGCGAGAAGTGTAGAAAGTATGATGCAAAAAGAAGGTAGTTTCATTTTAAAGTTTCTGCAGTTTCATAAATTGTAAAAAATTATGAGTTACCTACCCACATTGATGGCAATCGAATAATACATTAGAGGATTTAATGTTGTGCGAGGGAAATTTTCGGTTATTTGTACAATGATTTCTTGGTGTGGAACGGAGGGGGAAGTGGTATCTCACATAAAACTCATTAGAAAGAGCACAGTATAAACTTTAAGTCCCTTCGCACTCGGGGGCCCATTTCATAATGGGATAAAATTAGAATATTCGCAAAGAAAAATTAAACTCATGTTAGGCCATCAGCAGTATTTTTGTAAATATTTATGTATATATATTTTATAGCAGCACTACATCTTTATACGAGAGTTCAAAACCTTACAAGTTGCACGGCATTATTTTAATTCGATCTCCTTCCTCATCCACGAGTAAAGCTACGTCTTTCCGAGATTTAAAAATATTTTGCGTCAGCAGTTTGTCATCAAACTGCATTAGATCGTATTTCGTACTCAATCTTCGGAAAAGCAAAAACTTTATTTTTGAACCTTTGAACAGGTGTATAGAATTCTTGCAGTTTGGAAATGCGCATGATTTTAGTTAAATGTCATAAAATTTTTCAAAGTCAAGTGCCGACAACAACGAATGTTAATAAATAAAACTACTTTCTGTTTTTGTATAATGGTAGAAAGTACGCTACAATGAACGCTTTGAAAGTTTTGAGTTCTCCCTTCGCTCAATATTTTGTTTGTATAAAGTACTGTTGGGAAGTATTGAGTACTTTTGAGGATCAAGTTCTTTGGTATCGATACTTTTAAAGATCGATTATTTTTGAGAGTACGAAGTACTATATTTAAAAATACACTTGTTGTTAACATTTCAATGCTTAGTGTAGAAATCTCACAAGCTGGCAGCACTTTATTCAAATTAGTATTGTAGTTGAAAACTACTGAAATTTCACATTGAGTACAATCATTTCTGAATACCGGTAAATGTAAATAAAACACCGTACTTTTAAGTATCTATTCGACACTTATACTGAGTACATTGAATNGTATTGTAGTTGAAAACTACTGAAATTTCACATTGAGTACAATCATTTCTGAATACCGGTAAATGTAAATAAAACACCGTACTTTTAAGTATCTATTCGACACTTATACTGAGTACATTGAATCGTTCCTGAGAACAGAGTATTTTTGAGTACTGACTACTTTCGAGTTCTTTGGAGTACTCAGCATCGATACTTTTAAAAATCGAGTGCGGTCGAGCCTTGCGAGACTCGAATTCTGAGTACTTTTGGTATCGATCCTAATTAATTTTATATCAAAAATCACATCATTAGTTAAATAAAAAGTTCCTAATACACAATTTTAATTTTTATTGGTAGATAATTTCCAGATTTGGTAGACTTTTTAGAAGTGGATGGCAAGTATTTGTTTTATAGTGGCAACCCTGGTTAAAAATAGAGGTGAAAGTTTTCTATTACTTATCGATTAACGAGTACTTGCGAAATGGGGCCGTTTCGATGTCATTTAT
>NW_016175316.1:0-757 GCF_001687245.7 Rhagoletis zephyria
TTCTCTGTTTGGACATCTGGATTACTGTATTTTTTATTTATTTTTTGTTCTCTATTTTAGTTAATTTACCTTTATGCCTTTTCTGACATACCTGCATAAATATTTCCTATATACAAAAAATTAATTACCAACATGCTTCATGAAATAGACAACCGTGCTACTAGCAGCCACTCACCGCTCGTCGCTTACTAGTTTTCAAAGCCTCAGTTGTTGCCTTTACCATTGCTTGCTTGCCTGCCATCTCACTGCGGTTACCCTCGCCTTTGCGACGCACTCAAGCTTCACGAGAATTCAGCAATTTTTAACGTATTTTTACACTTCTTCGCTTTGGATTTCCTCAACGGCGCATTTTTTTCGTGCAAGTATGCACACATAAGTTCTGCGGCCGCTCTAACTGCTTCTTCTTCTTCTTCATAAATGTTGCTTGCATTGATGTGGCAATGAAAAATATTTCACCTACCACTCGCTTGCCAAACAACGAACCAAGCAACCAACCCTGCGCATGCCATTGCCAGTTTGTTGCCACATCATCGGCGGACGGTGCGCTTACAAGTAGTAGCGGCAGTCCAGCGCAGTGAACTTTGTCAACATCGCACACATGTACTACGGAGTGTATGTACATACATACATATGTATGGATGTATACCTTTATTATGCGCACACATCTGTGGCATTAAACTCACTTGCCTCGCCTCACCCATAAGGGTGATTTACTAACTTCCTTCTTTTTTCCCTTACGTTTACGTCTCTTTTTTCC
>NW_016175316.1:8074-10131 GCF_001687245.7 Rhagoletis zephyria
AAATTTACTCCTACATAGCGCATCCTAATGATTCCACCGCATTACCACACGATTTTTCATTTTCCATTTCAATGCAATCGCAATCGCAGCTTAAAAGACCAGCAACGGCCATACAATCCGCCTGCCTGCCCGCCTGCTTGCTTGCCTGCCTGCCTGCCAATAACGCGCAACGCCTCTTTTCTTTCAGCCGCTGCATGTTGCATGCTGCATGCACTGACTGCCATTTCACTTTTTGTCTGCAGCTTCTTCTCAAAACACACATTACACACTCATGTAAATATGTATGTTTGCCTGCTTTTCTGCTGCCTGTGCGTGCATGTCCTGCTGTGCGCATCCTGTTGGGATTTCTACTTCTCCTTTCAAATATGTTTGCCTGCCTGTCTCTCCGCCTGCTTGCAACGGCGTACCACCTTCGCCGCCAACACCATCTATTCAAAGCTGTATGTTGCAAGTTTTGGTTTTGTTGATTATATACGTCGTTGCATGTCGTTTGTAGATTTTTATCGCGATTTGTAATATTATTGCATTTTTTCTGAATGCCTCCTGCTTCGTCGCCGGCAACTCCCAACTTGTCGCATGTGGCTTTAAAGCGCTTTAATTTTATGCCACATGACTCGTTGACTCTTGTCAAGGATTAATTTCATTATTTAAGTTGTTGTTTCTGTTGCTGTTGAATTTATGCGGCGTTGCGTGTTTTTTCGCCGACTGTCTTTCGTTTTATCGCTTGTTTTTTTCGTTTTTTGTTTTTGCTTACATTCTCTACTTTACGCCTGTCCAATGCTATCGGTCCAGCTGTCGTGCACCGGCTAACTAACCAACCAACCGACCGACCAACCAGTCTCTTTGATCGTAACAAGTTTTTAATTTAACATAAATTGCACAAAAATGTTGCTGTTGAGGATTCCAAGTGTCCACAAATGATACGAATTGGTATTGGTTTTGAGTACCTATGCGTATGGCACGTTTGGCTTAAATTAGTATTGCAGATTGTGTTGCTAGGGAAGTTGGACCCAAGTCCGTGGAATTGCGTCTACTTGCATAGTCAGGAATAGTTCTTGAGAACTGTAGTCGTACAATAAAAAAAAACGCACATAAAGCTCAGGAGATCTACTTGCCGTTCGGTGTATCGCCATAACTTTTCTCTTTAAGATTTGCGCACTTCCACGAAAAATTCGCCGCATGAAAACACTTTCCTATCCAAATTCTTACATGTTACATATGTTTTAGAGATGCCACATCGAAATAAAAAAATCGATTCGAAATCAATATAATCGATGCAGGAAGAAATCGTCAAAAAATTAAACAGAAACTTTATAAGTTCGTAGCCCTACTTAAGAAAATGGTTATTTTGTTTAGAAATTTTCTTTTTCATCACAAAAGAAAAAAATATACTTTATTTCAAAATCAACAGTTATTTTAAAAAAGTATATTATACATACATTAGCTTAATAAAATGTATGTGCCTAAACTGACTTTTGCAATGCAGATTTTTTAATTTTGCATTTTTTTTTGTTTGCAATAACTCCATAAATATTACAAATAAAATTGTAGTACTTATTCAGTTTTAAAGCGCATTTTTATATGAAGAAAATGCCTAGCACAACAAAAAAATGCGATGAATCAATAATATTTTGCAGCCACTAAAAACTGGTACCAGTCTAAATGGGCTAAAAAACTAGAAAATACAATTAACTTCTAACAGCCTTTTTGGATCGATTCACGGATCGAATCGGAATTAAGAATTAAAAAAAAAAACAATGGAATCGGAAGGGCTCGATTAATAGATTTGCGATTTAATCGATTTAAAAATGGCATCTCTAGTATGTACGCATGCTTAATGGCAAGTCATACATATCCTGTGTGTCTTTCAACATACTATCCTTCATACCATTAATCCTTGAAAATTATAAAATTCATCTGTTGTTTGTGTCGGGGGTTTGAACTTTCTCGGACTGTTTTTCTTTCTTTGAACCGGTTTGATACCATAGCTCAAACAATCTACAGTCCATATCATAGAAGGGTCTCCACATACCGGACATTCATTGGAGATAGTTATT
>NW_016175317.1:0-10130 GCF_001687245.7 Rhagoletis zephyria
TAGTTTCCGTAAAAAAGCGTAATTGGGAATTTCGCTCAATTCAAAAAAACAAAATTAAAAGCGTCAATACGCATCGCAAAAAAATGATAAAAAATAAATCTTAATTTTTCATACCTTCTTTGCTAAACAATTGAAATGTAAATACCCAACAAGAGAGCAAACTCAGCTTTGCTTTGCACTTGGGGGGGTTCCCTTAGCGCCTGCTGCATGCGTATGCAATCACAACCCATGATAAGCGAGTTGCAACAGCAGGCTGTGTGTGCACATAAAAAGCAAACAAACCACACAGTCAGATCATATTTTAAAGAACACTTAAACAGCAAACAAGTGATAGAATATCATTGCCAACGAATTCAAAATGAATTACTTAGCCGCTATTGCACTCACTTTGGCGCTCTTCGGTGCCCTCATCGAAGCATATCCCCAATCGCTAGGCGGCTCGCTAAGCAGCAATCCTCGTGGCGGCGCCGATGCAAGATTAGAATTGGCGAAGGGCATTGGCACACCGGAACACAATGTGATTGGCAAGGTATTTGCTGCGGGCAATACGAATGGTGGACCAGTGGCCACCGGTGGCACTTTGGCATATAATAAGTAAGTTAATACTACAAACATGCCTATTTTTTTATACCAAATTAATATTACAAATATGCTTCTCAACAGTCATGGATTGGGCGCCGCTATTTCGAAAACGCACATACCCGGTGTACGTGATACTTTCACACAGAGCGTCAATGCTAATATTTTTAATAATGGCCGACACAGCGTGGATGCGAATGCTTTCAAATCACAGAATACCCTTGCCAATGGTTTCAAGTTCGATCGCAATGGTGCCGGTTTGGAGTACTCACACAGCAATGGACATGGCGCCAGTCTGACGCATAGCACTATTCCCAACTTTGGTAGACAATTGGAATTGGGTGGCAGAGCGAATTTGTGGTCGTCGCCCGATCGTAATACGCGCTTAGATTTAACTGGCAGCGGCTCGAAGTGGCTGAGTGGACCGTTGAGTGGACAAAAGGATTTTAGTGCTGGCGTTGGACTGACGCATTTGTTCGGTTGAGAAGTATGCTGAGGGATAGATGGTGTGGAGGGAAGCGGTAGAAAAAAATTAAATTTATGAAGTTATTTAAATAGTTAATTTATTGAGAAAAGAATGATGTATTGCTGAAAAATGTGCAAAAAATTATACGAGTATATTTATTAAAAACGTTTTAATAAAATTTTGTAAAAAAGTGAATAGACAAACCTTTTGCTGATTTTTTTTACCATTAAACAACAATTACTTATCGGGTATATACACTTCAGTCCATAATTTCATTTAAAAATGATACCCACACCTTTTTCTAAAAAAACAACTGGCGAATAGAGAAGGCTGACCTCTTAGTTTAATCTGAGGGGTTAAATTTAAAATATTACAAAGATCTCAGGGTTAATTACAAAATCAAGGTTTACGAAATTTTAAGCACGATACTCAAGTATTAATTTGAAGTTTATATATATTTAATTTATATGCCCAGTAAGCTTTTGGCCTGGTGAAGTGTACCACCGCGTGGTGCTGGCTTGTATATACCCCCGATAGCGAAAAACTTTATTTTAAATTTCTTGTGAAAAATAACACTGGATCACAAATTTTAATTTTGTTTTTGTTCCCCAGACGACACTATTCAATTTGTATGTAGAATCTTTCGCTGCGATACGTTTTCGAGATATTTGCAATTTACCGTTATTCAGCTTAAAAAAGAAAGAACGGTTCCACTTGCAAATATCTCGAAAAGTTATCAATAGAAAAAAAAAAATATCTCGATTTTTGGAATCACCGAGCAATTATACATAGGAATTGTATTTTTGCTGTAAACTAGTGTAATTACTCTATTCGAATCATCTCTGGGAAAGATGGCTGGTGGGCCCGATAGCGCCTTGCCTCTACCATAACCATCTCTTGCAAAATTTAGGATGGTGCATCTGTCAGCCTGTTCTATAGTAATCTGCAGCGCCTCAAGCTCAATAGCTCCTCTAATGGTGTCCTAAGGCATGCGCTCATTGCCCCTGTAATACATACACAAGCCAGACGTTACAGTTTAGTGAGAGACTGCTTCACCGTGACCAAGGCAGTTCTCGAAGCCAAATCCATGACCCATAGGTCACTATTGGTTGTACGGTCATGATGTATGTACATCTATCTGCCCCTGAAAGCGGATCCATTGTCCGATTGGATTTGTAGCAGTTCCACAGAAGGGGTGATAGTACCTTATCCCTAATTCGCCGCCTAATGCTAGGAAAATTACATGACTTTCGTTAAATCACGTCCCGTGACGCACCACAGCATATGGTAAAGAAATACGGATTTTTGGAAAGATCTCGTTGCCCAAGTTTTCTGCCGCGGCTTGGCCCCAATCTCTTGTATCCCTTCAAGGGACCAACCACAGGTCGTACAATATATTTCATGGTATATACTGAAACCAAGTTGCCGTGGGTTGTTTTGAACGCTACACAAGGCCGCCAATAAAAAATCCGGGTCCGGTACAAAATATGATTTTGGGCCAACCCCTCCAAAACAATGTTTGTTATCAAGTTTATCAACTCAGCAAAACTTTGTATGTTCCAACTTAATTGTCGGCGAAATCCGGGCCCCGCAAAGTCTGGGTCTGGGGGAGGGGGAACCCCCGACCACCTTCTGTGGTTGTTGTTTTAGCGGTTACAAATACCCCGCCCAGATCGGCTGGTAGCTCAATCGCTGTCGGCAAGCCCAACTAACGGGAGACCCAAGAAGCGTGCAGGTTCTATAGGGATCGTCCATAGGCACAGAGGCGTTAGTTGAGTGGGGTTTAGTGGGCATAAGAAGAGCCACCCTGTGAATGACGTTCAACGCCTGTCGATATGCTGACAGGTCCAGAGGTTGCTTTATGAACCTCTGTCCGGAGTGCCGTGGTTTGGCTTGTCTGTAGCTCTGTCCACTACGTCCCACTAGTCCCCGATGACCACACGGGCGCTGCGTAGTTTAGAACCGGCCAGCCAATTGCCTTGCATTTTGCCAGCAACGTTTCTTTGTCTCTGCCCCAGGTTCTGCAGGCTGGCGACTTGAGGACCTTGTTGCGGCTCTGTACTTTATTGACATTTGCGGTTGTGTGCGCCGAGAAGGTGAGCAGACTATCGAAGGTAACTTCGAGGATTTTCGGGTTATTCACCGTCGGACGGTGACGACGTGAAGACCCAGCTGCCATCTGACCTTCGTCGCCCTGGTGGTAAAAAGGGTTGCCGAGGATTTTGTAGGGGAGAAGGTTAGGCTCCTTGCAGTGAAGAAGCGAGAAAGTTTGGAGAGGTAACAAGGGGTGCTTATACTACCACTCCGTAGGACTTATATTCAGTCCCTGGCATGAGCAAAATCCCAAAAAGTTTTTATCTAAAAACCGAGGACAAAACGTGCCTTGAAATTCAACTGGCTAACAAACAGTAAAGTCCTCTTTCGGGCAACAAAAATAACGGCTTATAATTCTCACATCATATTCCCGTCTAACGCATGTCACAGAAGCGTGAACGATGCTATCATCCGATGAAGAGCTACTTGGAATGTTCGAGAAATATTCTGTGAAATATTTATGTCCTAGTGAATTTTCCCGAGTTCATTGGAAGACTCGTTGTAAGTGGTCACAATTGAGCATAATATTAGCAGAGTTGCACACTGTAATACTGGTAATATTATTGGGCTACTGGGTCGATAACTCCGATAGTCTTTCGAACTTTCAATCTTTCTTCAAGACTGTTATTTGCATTGGTTTCCAGTCTTCTTATTCAACATTCGTGAGTGCTGAACTTATGACTGAAGGGTACACGCTCAGAGGAAACGATAACCGATATTCGCATAAAAACTAAAGGCTGAAAGAATCAAGAATCCTATAGTTTCGATATTTTACTTTCTATTCAATAAATATTTTTTCGTATACAATTTTATACTACAAACTAAAGGTACCCCAAATTAACTTCTCCACACTATCCCATACCAAACATGTGTGTAAGACCCACACCACCAAAGTAGTCACGCTGTCCACTCAGTGGGCCACTGGTCCATTTCGAAGCGCTACCGGTCAAATCGATACGTGTATTACGATCCGGTGATGACCAGAGATTTGCTTTACCACCCAATTCCAATTGGCTGCCGAAGTTGGGAATGTTGCTCTTAGTCAAACTGGCGCCATGTCCATTGATGTGCGAGTACTCCAAACCAGCACCATTGCGATCGAACTTGAAACCATTGGCCAGGGTATTCTGCGATTTGAAAGCATTTGCATCCAAGCTGTGTTGACCGTTATTGAAGAGATTGGCATTGACGCTCTGTGTGAGAGTGTCACGCACGCCAGGAGTGTGAGTCTTCGATATTGCGGCGCCCAAACCGTTGCTGTAATGAGAAAGACAAAATTCCACTTTATTGTGATGAAAATGTTTGTCACTATTTCATACTCACTTATTATAAGCCACTGTACCGCCAGTAGTCACTGGACCACGATCAGTGTTTCCTGCAGCAAAGGCGCTAGCAATTAGGTTATGATTTGGGTTGCCTATAGCATTTGCCACATCTAGGCGGGCATCAGCGCCACCGCGCGGATTGCTGGCCAGCGAGCCGCCAACACCCACTTCACGTGCCACACGCACTAAGATAGGACGTGGTCGGCGTGTGGGTGGTGGATAGTAGACCAAATGTTGAGCACGTGCACGCTGTGGATATGCCTCTACATAGGCGCTGAGTACAGCTACAGCGGCGATTGCGAAAATGAAAATTTTCATGTTTATATTTTTCTTTTTGTTTTTTACCACGAGGAATTTGAAGTAATTTGCAAAGTCCAAGTAAGATCCGATTGTCAAGCTGCTGGCTTAGTGGATGCTGTAAGTTGACTGATACCTTTGCTGAGCGGCGCTGCGAGTTTTTATAAGACGAGTTGAAATCAATTGGCTTATAATCAACTTGGTGGACCTTTGAATATGTTGTTGAGTATATCCCCTAAACGGGGAAGCTACATATAAATACATATGTAAGTATGTATGTATATTCTCGTTCACATCAGTTAGAAAAGCGCATTTTTTCTTAAATTTGCCCAACATTCTTATCAGTTAGAATTTCGTGGGATTTTTTTTTTTAGCACAGCAGGAATACGTTTGTGCAAACGTGTGTATTGATTGTAAATTATGTATAGATACTACGTATGTATGTATGTATGTACTCTATTTTGGGACGTGCCTTTCATTATTGTTAGTAAAAGATCCCCTGAACTTTGTAATACTTACTTACGTTGCAATCATTATGTGCCGGTAAGATTTAAGATTGAAGATGTGTTGCATTTTAAATAACTGAAACATCTTCGTAAATTTTCTTGTATTTTAAGCATAGTATCCCGCTCTCAAGAAAAACCAAGAAAAAAAAACATAAAAATGCCCAAGAAATGCAAAAGGAATTCACTTCCATCTAAATTTCTCGAATGAGTTTACAGCTCAGAAGAAAAAATGCTCCTTCCAAGGGCATATTAAACAGGTATTATTGGCAGAGCATCCCTTTTGATATTTTTTTCAAATTATTTGGTCTCTAAACTCTCAATTAAAAAATGTATTTGCTTGTGAATCTTCAAAAAAGCAATTGAAAAGCCTTTAGAACGTTTGCTCATCTCCGGAGCATCAACGCTAATTATTGGGTACTGCAAAGGATGTATTGATGCTTCTGGAATGAAATACAAAAATTTACAAAGAAAAAAGCGCATAAATTTTGAATTTTTTCTTTACAGTTTTTTCTTTAATTTTCAGTAAAGAAAGCCGACTATTATTTGCTTTTTATTTTTTAAGGCAAAGCTTGCAAGTTTTTTTTCGAGCCAAGACTTTAAAGTTAAAAAAAAAAAAATCATATGGCACTTTTATTTTTTCGATCAGAAATAATCGTTATTTTAGGATTTTTATTTTTCTGATAATTTTTAGCGTTATTTTATGATTTTTATTTTTTCGATCATACATTTTAGGTTTGTTGCACACTACCCCCCCGCGGTATCCCGCTGGTGCCCAAAACAGCCCTGAAAGCGTTCCTCACCCTATAAGAATGGGTAATAGAGACCGAATGCGTTCCACTTTTGGATCGTAAATGTCTTCTTCTTTGTGCCCGAAACAGCCCGGAATTTTTTTCCGGGCACAAATGCGCAAAAAGTCAAATGGCCATAACAGCTGTTGTAGAAATGGGAAATACCACAGAAGTTTCAGAAAATGTAGCTTTTTGCTATTTTATTAGCCATATGAGATAAATATACATGAAATCATTTTTTAAAGCTGATTTGCTGATTCCGGGAACAAAATGTGGCCCAGAAAGCGTGTGGAACAACCGTTATTTTCAGATTTAATTTTTTAGATGATAAAAGATTTAAATCGGTTATAAAAACTCAATCTCTATTATAACGGTTAAAAATGATCGGATAAGTACAAAATGACTATGAAATGAAATGATTGTGTTCGAAAAAAACTAAAATCACATAATAGCAATTTAAAACTAGCGAGAAATAAAAATCACAAAGTAAATCGAACGAGATATACTAAAAATCCCGAGAGAAAAATGCATCAAAGCCCCGAAAAGTCCCGACAAAAACAAAAAATCCGGACTATTCCAAAATATTAAGACACGAAGAATCGAGAAAATTTTCGAAGAAATCTTAAGCGGTACTGAAATATCCGAGAAAACTTCGAAAGTCTCGTATAAGTTAAAAAAAAATGAAGAACCCCGAATCCTTTTACGAATTGTAACGAAAAAATCGAATAAAAAGGATCAAAAAAAACCACGAACAGTAGGAAAAATACCGAACATTTCCGGAAAATTCTGAAGATCCCGGAAAACTCCCAAGAAACTCTCGAATAAGCAACAACAATTTCTTTTTCAAGTCATAAGGAAATTATATGCTACATCGAGAGAGGATTCTAATGGAATCTACGAAAAATACAAAACTACCACTTTTTCATAAAAACTTATAAGAAAATTCATTATTTTCATGCGCGTTAAAAAACAAAATTTTGGTGACCAATATACTTTGTTTGAGAATCCTCACAGCCTCCGAAATTAGCAGACATTGACCTTCCAAAAATTATGTAATTCTCTGAGTTTATTTTTTTAGCTTTTTCTGGAGCTATGAAGATAAGAATACTGAAGAAAAATATCCGAAATGAAAGCTGGTCAGTCCCGTTATGTTGCTCCTCTTTTAAATTCACTCAAGATTGCTGCCTATATTTGGCCTGCTTCCATAATTATTAATTCTCTTCATCTAATGACGCTTATTGTGGCTGCACCAGGGCCATATTCAACCCTCCATGTGTTGTAATGCTCGCAGCACCTAATATGCAGAGGCACGTGAGTCTCTGCACGCTTCCGATTATTTTCTGATTTGCTATTTTTATTCAATGCTTTCCCCCAGGCTAGGGCTTCATATTCTATAACAGGTGGGATGATTTGGCTATAAGTATCGTGGGCGTTACGGGTTTGGATGAGAGTATACCCACAGTAAGAAATGTGGGTCGTAAAAGGCGGCCCGAATAGCATTAGCGCATCTCGAGTGGTAGTAGGATGTCGGAAAAAATACTCTCTGAAATACTCACCTCCAACCCTGGCAGTTAGGACAAAATACTGTAAACATTGTGTGGTTTGGACCACGTATGAATGCTAATACTCCAGGTGGTACTCAAAAATCTGAATTCTGGAAGATCCAATGAACACTAAAACCTCCTGTGTTAACGATCAGGAGGATCTTCAGAGTCGGAAGCGTATCATGCGGGAAACAGCCCACTGTCAACAACCCACCAGTGTCAGCTAGGGCCCGCTTTCACTAGCACAGAAGAGGGAGAGAAAAAGGCGGAATCTGGCCGTGTAGTGGGCAGAACCCCTTCTGCCAACAAGAGACATAGGTCCACGGAGGTAATACCTTCAGAAAACTGATTTGATTAAGAATGGCAGCGCTCCTAATAATACTGGCGCTTTGGCTGCAGGTGGGTCATATCGTGGCGGCCGCTAATGTCGCAGTGCCAAATGCCTATCTTTCACCGATTACTCCAAGTGGCGGACGAAGGCGGTTTCAGTAAGACCTACTGATGGCTACCTGCGGAACAGAAACTTTTTATGGATTCAGTTTTTTCTATAATTAGATGACCAATAAATAAATGTATACCCACACAAAAGACCGAATTGCATCTTAAACAGGCAATTAATTTTAGCCTAATGGATGGAGGTTTTCGATTATGTTCCGACGATGACTACATATACACTTTAAATGAGGAGTCCCTGTATACATTCGGACTCAATTTAGGGTCAGAAAAGCCTCAGAACTCTGAGTTGTAACTCTCATTATGAGCACTTTAAAAAAGAGACAGAAAAGAGCATATTTCTCTTCTTAGAAGAACACGAAAAATACGGGTCCAAGTTTGGTATCATATTAGAGTCTGAATTATGACACTTTTCTGAGTCCTAAAAACAAGTATTCTTTATAATTCTGTTCAGTTATTAATAAACTTTTACTACTACTTGAACTCTGCCCTTTTACTATAAACTTGAAAAAAATATAAACATTTTCAAGCGAAGCTTATTTTTTTTTAATTCAAAGTCAAACCTTCTAAAGTTACTTAAGTTGATTTAATGAAATGCCACAGATATATACATATGTGTGGGTTTATAGTTCCAAAAACTCGGCAGGTTTAATGACTTCATATATTGGTTTAGATACATAAATTTTGCGAGGCTTTTAACCAAGTATTTTGCGAAGATACGCGAGAACCTAATCATAGCATTTTGTTCAGTTCCTCAAATTTGTTATTAAAACACGATAAGGAATTGAACAGCATGTTGTCGGGAATGTAAATTAGTTTTGCCTGCAAAATCATAAATAGGTTCTCGCGTATCTTCGCCAAATAAGTACTTTAAGTTAATAGACTCACATAGCTCATAAAATACATAATAATAGTTTTCTAAAAAAATATTTCACGTAAATAATCGAAGAACTTTTCTGTCATATTGCAAAAAAATAAAAAATAAATTAACCGAACTGTACTTTACAAGCTGCATCACCAAATCTGCAGCTCATACTTTGAGGGGATTTTTCGCCTACAGTGCAGCTACCTAGCTGGCTAAAGTATATAAAAATGTGTGTGCATTAAATATGTATGCTTTTTCTTAATGTAAATCCCAACACTCTGAAACTGATAAGAAATTTGCACAGCTCAAGCGCTAAGACAATCGTTTTTTATACCTTTCATGAGCATGAAATGGTATTATAACTTTGGTCCGATGTTTGTAAGTACCAGAACAAAAAGAGATAGACCCATGAAAATGTATACTTATATGATCAGAACGTCGAGCTGAGTTGATTTAGCCATGTCCGTCTGTCCGTCTGTCCGTCTGTCCGTCTGTCCGTCTGTCCGTCTGTCTGTCTGTTTGTATGCAATCTAGTCTCTCAGTTTTCGAGATATCCGGATGAAATTTGGTAGGTGGGTGTATTTTTATAATGTATTAATCATTTGTCGGAACCGGAAGAATCGGACCACTATAACATATAGCTCCCATACAACTGATTGTTCAGATATGAGATTTTTCATTATAACTTCTCCATTTATGCAGCTACGAACATGAAATTTTGCAATACTTGCACCCATTATCAACAGAATACTTACAGTGAAAATTACAAAGATCGGGTCACTATAACCTATAGCTCCCATACAACTGATTGTTCAGATATAAAATTTTGCGTTATAACTCCTCCATTTATATAGCTAGGAACATGAAATTCCGCACTGTTTTCAATAATTATCTACAGAAAACTTACAGTGAAAATTAAAAAGATCGGGTAACTATAACCTATAGCTCCCATACAACTGATTGTTCAGATATGAGATTTTTCGTTATAATTCATCCATTTATGTAGCTAGGACCATGAAATTTCGCGCTGTTTTCACTCATTATCAACAGAAGACTTACCTCGAAAATAATAAAGATCGGGTCACTATAACCTGCAGCCCCCATACAACTGATTGTTCAGATATGAGGTCTTTTATCATAACTTCTCCATTTATGCAGCTAGGAACATGAAATTTCGCACCATTTTCACTCATTATTAACAGAATACTTACAG
>NW_016175319.1:0-10128 GCF_001687245.7 Rhagoletis zephyria
CGATTTCTCTTTTCATTCTGATCATTTATGTATACATTTGTCTATATCTATCTCGATTCGTTTTGGCTGTTACAAACAACCGTTATGTGAACAAAGTTATAATACCCTTGTGCACAAGTGCGCTCGGGTATAAAAAGGGGAAATAAAGAAAATAAACGAAGATATAAAAGATCGTATTTGCATATACGAGCGACAGTATATATGCACTGCCTCCCAAAATTTGCAACGTACTTTCAAAATTGAAGAAATCTTTAAACCAACCATGGCAAAGTCGAATGAAATCTTTTGTTCGGTGAAAACGTGTTGCTTGAAATTTAAGTCAATATACTTGCTAATTTTCAATAGAAAAAGCAAAACCAAACAAATCGTTAGCTTTGCGTATGGCGGGAACATGTGCAAATGTCCGTGTCATTTCTTGCAACGTGCGCAAAGTGTAGGCAAGGCTAAGTGCACAGTGTTTTTGTTTTGTCATTGAATAGAAGTGATCGAATATTACTGAAAGGCACAGTGTTTTACAAATGAAAAATGTGTTAAGGTAATGGTTAGGTAAGGGTTCAAATTGACAGTTAATGAATCAGTTTTGGGAAGATGGATGATCGTTTCGTGCGATGTGGAGCTGCGCATCTGTCTTTTTCAAAGACACTATGCTAAATGTTAAGCATTTTAAAGTTGTGACACAAACTGTACCACTGCGCTAAAATTCGTTCTACAAATATGACTAAACATTTGTTTGGTCAGGATTTAATGAGTCCTCTTGAAACTATGCAAATTGACAATTAATCCAGAAATAGGTGAATTCGCAAACCGTACCAAACAGAAAAAAAGACAATTTCAAATCCTTTAAGCCTCTAAGCTACACAGTGAATCAAAGTCTCAATCAATATGCTTTCGAACTCTTCTCTACGAACCCTGAAGCTACTTTTTATGTACTGCTACAGTTGCCGAAGGGTGAGCGCTAAATGAAAAAAACCTGCTTATGTTTATTTTCAGATGTTGGTCGGAAACTGGGGTCGAACCCAGTTCCTGCGGAATCGTAGTGCGCACTACTAACTACTACACCACAGCTGTCGACTACATAAATTGTGGAAAACTGATAGGGTTTACCAGCCTATAGTGGTACCCAAGCTGAACATAAGGCATTGGCATCCTTCTAAATACTACAAAACTAACGAATCGGTTTTGCTCTAGCTGCAAGTTTATGCAGACATATCTAGTAACTATAGAGCAGATTTTCTTTTGCCCACAACCAGTTTTAGCGATCACACTCTCAGCTATCAAAGACGCCGATGAATTCATGATTCTTCAGGGCAGCAAAACCAATGATTCCCGTAATTTGAGATCACCTAGCTAGATCTAGAGCACCTTCTGTTTTAATTTTTAGTTTTTAGTATTTTGATAATTACCGTTTTCCTTATTATAGCCTTTCCTGCCTCAGGAGAATTTCATAATGGAATAAAAGTTCTGCAATTTCACCATACTCTGTCAGCTTTTCGAACCACTGTCTGTTGTATAAAAGCTATCTACAGACAGGGGAGACAGTTGCAATTTTACCTGGAAGTGGCGGAAATTGTCGTATCTTCTGAAACGGGTGAGGACTCTAAGTGAGTGCAAAACAAAAAAGTGGATAAAACAGCAGCGAACTGAAGTGGAAAAGAAAGAAATGTCTACGCTGTCGTGTTTAGCGTGAGGGGATGCAGGTTGAATTATATATGGTAGGTATGCGTGTGTTTTGAAGAGTTCAACGCAGCGTAACTAGAAAAATCAATAAAACGTGTCGTCGCAGCAGCAGACAGACACTTTTACTTTTTATCAGACGCGGCCAAGCGAGCACAAGTACATTGCTATGGCATAAGCTTAAGCGACCACAAGTGTATGTGCATTGCAATGCGCCGGCAAAGTTTTTTGTGTGGGTGCGGCTGCATCAAGGTGGGGTGGTCTATGTGATACCCCTGCTTGTTTGTTTCTTTCTTTTATTGCCCACAGCGAAAAAAGGAAGAATAAAAAGTCGACGGCATTTACCTTTTTTATGGTGGGTGTGGCTGCGCTTACCAAAGCTCTGGCTTAAGCTGTCGTGGCATGTGGCAAAGTGTCTGACGTGATTTGTATATGCATGCATACATATGTACATGCATATGTATCTGTGCGTTTATGTAAATAAACATGCATGTATGTATGTACGTATGTATGTGAGTGTCTGGTTATACAATTTTAAATGCCATTTAAAACCATTTCTCTATAAACAGAAAAATATTTCACATACAATACCCGAATAAGTAGCAGAAAGTAACTTTGGTTGGATTGTGCAATCTTTTATGCGCTCTGTTGCTCAACCGCCGTATGCAACTGACAGGCACATGACTGAGTTGTGCGTCTGTGTCTGTACTTTGTCTGGTGCAACTAGATTGGTTGTTTTCCGCTCTCGCCTCTTTCGACCCCCTTGGAAGCAGTTGGAGATTTTTCTCGGCCGTTGTGCAATTGCATTACTTATGCATGCGTCCAGCAGAAAATTTCATTTCGCAAACATCATCAACATCGCATCAGTATTACAATAGCAACATAACAAGGATCAGCAACTTTCTCTTTGACAAAAGCGAAAGCTTAACAAAAAATGCATTTAAATAAAATGAGATATGTATGATGTGTATGGCAGGCAGAAGTAAACACTGAAAAGTTGTTCTTTTATTAATTTCCTGTACTTACTCATTGCTTTGGTTGATTTTTTGATGCTTTGATAAAAGCGAAAAATTTGCTGCAAACGATTTGGACTATCAAAATGGATTTTCCAAAAGACTTGGGGCGAAATTTGCTGTCTGTTGCTCGCAGCTCATCAAAGCAAAAACAATTTTAGTGTCGCCGACATTGTTGAACCAAAGTGAAGCTTTTTGTTGCCTTATTCCACTGACTTTTTTGTGCAATCATTTGTATTCAGACATTTAAGCGGATGATTGAGAAACTATTTATACGCCAGAAAGTATGCTAGCCGACAGTTCAACAGCCAAAAAGGTACAACCAGCTAGAGAAATATTTTAAATTTACTTGGGAATATTTAGGTAATTAAAAATACGAGATTTGGATTACAAATATGTATAATGAAGACTCGCCTAATGGATAACTAATAGTTCCCTCGAAAGCCCACAAATCCCTATTATCTTTGTTCGACATAGTCACCGTTTTTGCGCCATTTAAGATGACGAGCAGGAGGAGAGATTTGTGGAGCATGATTGTATCCCTTCTGGCAGGATGAACATATGTGCTAATATGCGAAGACTTATGGTTTGTTGCCAGGAAGTACTTTTTCTTGTTCTCATTCAACTCTAGACCAACCGCTTTTGCCTCATTCTCTCATCTATTGTAGAAAAGCAAGGTTGTTCAGAATTTAACGCAAAACTTGATCAATGGTAGGTTTCTTTGGTCTAACCAATCAGTTGGTTCATGGAGGGCTTCAGTCTTTCACATAGTGTCGTCTAAAAGACTTTGTAAGCAATGTTAGTTAGGCTTATCCCGCGCTATTTTAAGCAAGCACAAAGGTCTCCCTTTTTTTGGTTTAAGCAAAATAGACTAAGTCTTCAATATCATGTATTCACCAGATAAAACTTCGCAACTGGGACATGCACTTTACCACCACTTCGTCTTCAGATTCAAACAGTCAGGCCCTAATTTTCGATTGAAGGAACATGAGAATAATTCCGATAGATTGGCCTGAGTCCAATCTTCATAACATGTGCTAGCTGTATCCCCATCAAAATGCTCCATATCTCAAAAGTACTTTGGATGTCTGTTACCAGTTACCCATATTTCTCTTGGCAGGTCTTGAAACCGTTCGACTGCCGCCCTCCTTTCTCAGAAAACTTTTGGACGACATTCTTCTTCTTTCGTCTTTTTTCTAAGTATTTTTTTTAAGTAGGAAAATCGAAGAAATTATCTCGAAACTTGTGTTTCGTTTTATTAATTAAATAACCTAATTGTAAGTTAATCGCAATCATGATTAGTATCGTCCTAACCCTAATCATGATTAAAAAACGAGTTATTATGCAGTGAAATTTCTTAAAAGTTGACTTCAAAAACGACGACTGAATATGCCACGAATAAATATCTCCATATATTCACATACAAAAGCACACCTCCATGCTTGCTAAATATTCTGCACAGATATTTGTTTGGTATGCCAAACACGCCAAAACGTTTGTTTACACATTTATGCGGTTTAGCATTTCTATTTGTTTGTTTGGCTTATTTGTTCGCCCGTTCGTTTCGTTCGTCTACTGTGTACTACGCATATTTGCATTGGTTAATGTTTGTATTTGTACACTTATCGGTAGTGGTGTTTGGGTTTATGTCTCCAGATAAATGTTTGTGAATACACATTTTTGACATTTGTTTGTGTTTCATTAATATTTTAGTACTGCAGCAGAATGCTAGCAGATCGCTGCTACTATTTACTTTCGAACTACATGGAAAGCCTTGTATGTATGGACGTGTGCATAGATGTAAAACGCGTTTCGAAATCAAAACATAAATATTAACATTTACGAATTGAAACCGTATCGCCTTAAGCAGAATTCCGTATGCTCACATAAGCGCACACTTACTATCGCACGTAAACGTCCATTCGCTTGTTAACCACAAACGCCGCCGCAATATCTAAACTTGAGGTCGCACAGTCTAGGGGAAATGAAATAAAATTCATACAAAAATGCATACACCCAGGCGCACAGAGGTGTTTGCCTTTAAAAGGAGGAAGTAGGATGCGTAAGATGAGCTGGGTTGCCGGTGGGTGGCAAATTCCAACTGCGTTGTCGAGTTTTATATTCAGTAGCGTTGATGCGCGAGAATACAAATTTGCATAGCGTAATTTTTTGTGTGCACAAAGGCTACAGAAAACAAGTAGAATAGAATGTGTGTTGGTAAATGTGTATGGACGTAAGTATGTTTGTCTGTACCCATGCTTGCAATAGAAATTTCTCTCAGCCCGATGAAATTGTAATCCATTTTTAAGCATTGCAAAGAATAATGCCGAAATGTTATAAATTTTTCATACATACCAATTTCACATCTAACTAAATATGTATGTACATATATATATGTATGTATATATATTCAAGTAAACTCTATTTAATCCACCCACATGGGAACTTAATATCAATAGGGCGGAAAGTAGTAAAAGTAGAGATACAAATTTCGAAACTTGATTTTGTAACAAAAGAAATAAAATACGAGAACAATAAATAAGGGTATTTATTTGGTACATATTAAAATAAATAACACAGTCCAACAAATTGAAATGTGTTTCTGCAACATAATAACAATGATATAATTTTGGAACAGGCATTATAATGATCATTTGCGCTGAACAAAGTTATAGTCAAGAACGTCTTTTATGTGCACTCAAATGTTAAGGAGTTATACGAGTCTCGAAACGCGAGCAGAAAACCTCGAAGAGATTTGACTTTAACGTATTCGAGAAAAATATTCTTATTCAAAAATTAAAGGTAGCGTGCGAAAAACAACGCAAATCTCTTATCTATTTAAGCGAAAAATTAGGAAAGAAAATTTTAATTTTCCGTGAATCACAAAAGTAATATATCGTACATGTGATATATGAAGTTAAATAAATCGCATAAGAGTTTTTGTTTTTCTTAATTTCTTGTGTAATTGAAGGGGCCATGGGAATTTTGTTTGTTATTTCCCCCGTTTTTGTTTGAAAAAACGTATGAAAATCCTTAAAAAGGTAGGTATGGTACAGTCATCGAAGTGCAAGTACAAAATTCTAACATTTTTTAATAAACAACTTTCTTCAAACATCTAAGCCCTAACTCTTTAAAATTTTGAACTTTAGCTTTGACTCCAAATAAAATTATACTCAGACTATGGGCTATGACTTTGCTCAAGGAAAATTATCTTTCAAAATTATACCTTCAATCATACCAGTGTAATTACCTAGAAAACAAATTATATACTTATAATAAATTATATACTTTAGTTTTCTGTAAAGTAATGATTTATTTATTTCTCTTTCAGGTAAGTTGCTGATTGCTGACGAAGGGATTAAGAACTATTTCAACATATATTTGTGCGTATGTATGTTATATATGTAGTACTTTCAGGGAAGCTCTTATTTTTTGTGGGTAGGCAGAATAGAAAGCACTATATCGTTACATTAATTATCTAGGGCCCTAACCAACACTTTTTTCCGAAACTGCGTTTTTCAAAGATTTTGTTAGAAGGTATTCAAGTAAACCTTCAATAAATATTTTAAAGTGTTAGTACCAAAAACAATGGAGTTACAAGCTACTTTTTAAAAGGCCCTACCTGTTTAAGATACTCTTTTTATAATATGTTTTGCTTCTCCTGTAAACTAAAACAAAAATTGTTGGTTATTTGTGAATTAACCCAGCAAAAAACACGATTACCACAGAAGCGAAAGTGGAAACGAGCTAGGCGATGGGAATCGCTTACCCTTTCGCTTCAGGAAGGCCTTATTTTAACATGGGCATGTCATTGGCGGTAAGCCCTTACCCGCAGCATTACCTTCAAACGAAGGGAGAACGCATGGATAAACAGAATCCAGAGAAGCGAACAAAGAATGCCTTACAGAGAAACTAATGTAGAATGCCCAGATGAGTACATACTTATTTACATATATTAAATCAGAAAATGTGTTAAAAGATTAAAATTAATTAAAATTTGTATAAATCAGTTTTTATACATACATATGTATGTATTTGGGTATTTAGATTTTACTTAAAAATCGGTATGTACATACATGCATATTTAATTAAGCTTAAAATTGTACTTCCTCACTCATGTACTTCACTTCATTGACTGACTTCAACTTCGCTGCAAATTGAACAAAGCAAAACATGATTTTTATGCGAGACAAATTTCCACAGAAACTAACGGTATCAAAAGATTTTTTTGGATATTCATTCTATTTTTCAGCTGACTACGATGTAGCATTCTACTTTGCATTCCCTGAAATGAAGCAAAAAAGCGAAATAAAAAAAAATGTTGTAGGACATTCTACTTTGCATTCCCTGAAATGAAGCAAAGAAGCGAATTAAGAAAGAAATATTATAGGACATTCTACTTTGCATTCCCCAAAATGAAACAAAGAAGCGAAATAAATAAAATATTTTATGACATTCTACTTTGCATTACCTACAATGCCTAAAAGAAGTGAAAAAAATTCGAAGGCATTACAACGCTATGCCTTCTAGAACACGTTACCACTAAAAGCGATTACCGATTTTTTGCTGGGAAGGTACGATGTGTAAATATTAATACTTATATACATGTAGCTAAGTTCAAGCACACACTATTTTTATACACATTTGCCTTCTTTTCTAATGCTCAAACTTATCTCTTCTATTTAACGATAAAATCACGTTTCGTTATATGCTATGCACATAAAATAATAATTTTGAAAGACTAAATTGATTCCGCTTAGTATTGTTTACCAAAGTAACCGTCTCAGCTTTTATAACTTCAAAAAATTAGCCGTTCAGAAATCTTAAATTTAAGTGTCAAAGCACTTGGTATAGTCATAACTTATTACGTCCCACTTCCATCTGCCACTGCCATCGCAGCAAACTTCGCATGTTGAATTTTACATAAATGAAATGCAGCCAACTTCTGTTGATGTCACTGAAGCCTAAAAGGCAACAACAAAAATGTAAACAAACAAAAGGGAATGCCAAAAAAAGCAGTCACTGACAACGCCGTATTGTGTTTGCTGCGTCAGTGACTGCCAATATTAGCAGTAACAGCTGATTTTTAGAAACTGCCACTGCCACTGCGCTATTTTATTTTGGGCTTATTGCTAACTAATTGCACACCATTCTCTATGGAGCTTACATGAATAGTTCAGAGGTCTGATGTTGGACATGTGGTTCTGACAGTGATGGCACATGTTTTTTTTTCGAAAATCCCTACCATCACCTAAAAAAACTCTTTACTTTTCCCTACACTCAAAAAAAAGTCCGTACAAAACAGTGCTTTTGTCCCAGCAGTGTGTACAAAGTTTCAAAATTAAAGCACATTACGTTTTTGTTTTAAGTGTACATAAATCAGTTTTTTTTGTTTGAATTACCTGTGTGTCCTTTGTACTATATCATTCGATTCTAAATACTAAAAAATGTATGTGCTTTCACCACCATGTGGAGATATTAACCCCTTTCCGTCAGTATCAAAAAGTTATTTGTGGTGTAGAGATTTAATTTAATGGCGTGTTTCAACAAAAATTTTACCCGTTTTTTACTACATTTAATATTAAATATTTTTGTTAATTACCTTTTCACTACACCGAACTTATAAGTAGTTTTTTCATATTAGGACTTCTAAATTTTAAATTTTTTCATGCTATGTATACTATATCAAAGAAGTTTTTTCCTTAGCGGCGTTGTTGACCGATATGAAAACTTATAGAGCATGTAGCCAAATTTACTAATTTTGTGTTCTAGATAAGGGGAAGTCCTATCCAATAATGGGTGTCGACTACATCAATTTACTTAACTTACAAAATTGTCTCGTCTTAGTTTATAAATAGGTGGCAACCCTACTTAATGAAATGTCAGTCCAAAGCTTTTGAATAAGCTAAAAAAAATAATTGTTGTTGTATTTTTTATAGAAAGATAGCAATCCCATTTCCAAATGTTTAAAAGCTTTTAGTTGTTATGTAGAAATTTGAAAATTCTTTTGTGCCTTTAAATAATTTTATAATTTCAAACAGCTGAGTAGATGTAAGAAAAAATCAGGCGTTGGCCGCAAAAAGTTGTCTAATCAATGTTTTGTAAGAAACTCCAGGAACTGTTTCTGGCGTTTCATCCTCATTCTCAAAGAAATATGGGCCGATAACTTTTTCGGCCATAACACCGCTCCAAACAGTGCATCTAACAGGGCATTAAAATAGAAATCCGGCATCAAAACATTACCTGAAAAATCAATTTGTGTGGCTAATTGTGTCAAATGAATAGCGTATTGTAGTCTTTGTTGGTGGTCTTGCTGTAAGTATCCATTATGATTTTCCAAGAGATTAACTATAACATGCAGAAAGAAAATAGCAAATATATAAAAAAAAAATAAAGAAGGTACACGTGTTTTAGGTCTTATTTGACCCACCCTATATATTAGAGATAATATTATCGGTTATAAAAAATAGGTAGTAAAATATGCATTATAGTTTTATTTTGTGAAGACAAGTATTTTTATTCGGCAATTCTAAAAAAAAATTATTATTTTCCCCACTTAGAATACAGAGAAAACTTAAAAGCCCCAGGGGCAAGGTTAAATATCAACCGATTTCATAATAAAATAATAGTGTTCGCCATATTTTGGATACTATTTAGGTCCTGGGGGTGACTGAAAAAACTTTTGGACGGCCTTATATAGTAAATACTATGTAGAATGTGCCTATATATAAATAATCAAATATGTATACATTTGACATTCTGCAAATAAAGTTACAATACATACACGCTTTTCTGAAAGTGATCAGCAAAGTATTTTCGTTTTCGGTGCAAATAATCCGAATGAATATTTTTTGATACTCCTCAAATAAAATGCGCTCAAACACGTTATTTGCCTTGCAACATGCAATGGAGCAGGGCATTCAACTATGCAGTTTCCGAATATTTGTCATACATTTGCGCTCTAATTCATATACCCAGTAGAACTTGGGAGCATCGTACGATTGCTCGGTGAGTACTCCCTGGGGAGTATACGAATACTCCCCATTGCTCCCTATGCTTCTGTGTATAAGCATGTAATTTCGTATACTCCCTTTAACATTGTATGTCCTAGGAAGGGGAGTAATCCCATTTACCTCCTAATCGAGCAATCGGGGAGCACACACAGAAATATCATCCCACAAACCTCCTAAAGGAGCAATACGGGAGTACTCCCATAAAAACCTCCCCTATACCTCCCAAAAAGACAACAAGGGAGTGCACATAGAAAAACATCCTATATTCCTCCCAAACGAGCAATAAGTGAGTACTCCCATGGGAGGCATCCCGAAAGCCTCTTCTACGAGTAATAAAAGAGCTTTTCATTGCCTATTACGCAATCTATTTATTTAATTATTTAAACACATGTTTGTATACAATATTAAAAGATCTTAACTGATACCTA
>NW_016175321.1:0-10126 GCF_001687245.7 Rhagoletis zephyria
AAAATCGAATACCGATTTTCCACTAGGCATTGAAACGACAAAAAATGGGTGTCATTTAAAAAATGCCACGTGGAAATGAATTTAATGACTATTTTTGAAACGTAATGAGGGATCTCATAACACTTCTGAGAAAAAAGTTTAAAATTTCAGTGAAAATATGTTGATTTTTTTTTGTAGTTTTCAACAAAGTTTTATACTTTAGACAAGCTTTAGAAAACCTAGTATTTGGTAGTTACAAAAAAAGCTGAAAAAAGTGAGAACCAAATGTATTAAGCCAAAAGCAGATTCTTTTGAGATATAAAATGCTCTTTTGTAAAAAAATTGCAATTTGAATAATTAAATTTTTTGAAGGAGTCATCTACTTGTCAAACTGCCTTAAATGTAGAAATTCGAAATGTGAATTCTTCATATTTGTTGAGCTATAAAGACATTCGCTAGGGCGTATTCCATATAAATTACAATGTTACCATTAAAAATTTAGTTTTTCTCTCAAATATTTTTGTTACCATTGTTACATATATGTACATATGGATGTACATTAGGGTGGTAAAAAATTAGAATCGGAATTTAATGCTCTCACCACCTAAGATTGTTCTTTACCGAAACGAATTATACCCTTTTATTTTGAAATCAAAAAATATTTAGATGTCGCGCAAAGCGCTCAATGTTTTCCATGTATTTTATATGGAAAAAAATCCGCTTTTTGTAGAAATGGTATAGAATTCTTGCAAACCAATATTTTGCGATCGGAAATCTTTGCTTCTCTTCGGGAGACCTTCTGTTATAATACCCAATTGTTTATTTAGCCATTTTTTTATATTAAGTATTTTTTAAAGGACCCCAAAAAGCCCCAAAAAATGCAATGGGGAACCATTATAAAATCGCTGGTATTAAAAAATGCGTAAATATACATTTGGGTATTGTTATTAAAAGTCTCCTGAAGAGAAACAGAGTTTTATGATCGAAATATATTGATTTTCAAGAACTTTATACCATTTCTACAAAAAAATGTTTTCCCCATATAAAATACATGGAAAACTTTGAGCCCTTTAAGCGACCTGTAAATATTTTTTGTTTTCAAAATAAAAAAATATAGGAATAATTTTTTTTTGGTGTAGAACAATCCTAGGGGGTGATATCATTAAAATTCCGATTTTATTTTTTTACGTGCATTTTCTTTTTTTTTTTACCACCCTAATGTACATATATGTATGTATATGCATATTTATTCTTAAATTATAAACATATTTAATTCAAAATAATATATCAATGTATTATGGCGTTTTCTTTTATCAGAGTGCAACATTTTAAAGAAAGAGCACGCAATATGCATGTGAAGATGCTGAGAAAAGAACTTGACAACCCTAGCGCAGGGCAGAATAAATGCTACATTATTTCGAGAGACGAAAACGCTATTAGTTGCTCTCAATCAGATTGCAATAATTTTCAAATGAATCTCCGTCACTGAGAAATCGCAGAGAGTCAACTACGAGTAACAACTACCTGTTGTTGCTCTTCCATGAAAATGGTGCATGACTCCCACCTGCTGCACCATCTTTCACAGAAAACACGTCAGTTTTCAAAAAGGGGGGAAAACACCCCAACTTAAACTCAATCATGGCGGTAAATTAGTAGATAAAGATCTTAGCAAGTGACCAACCATTGACATATGTAGAGATGTATATACTTTCTTGTGATTTAGGGCGAAAATGTTAAATGTATTACATAAGTATTAAGCATTATGTTGTATGGATACTATCTAGACGTCGTAATTAACGTTTGTGACGTTCGTGTAAACTCTTTAGCTACAAAAGTGTTCGTCCGATGAAGTAACATAAATAAGAAGCTATGGCATATTTGATAATAACAACGAGCTTGCTAAACACAAGCGGTATTAATGTGAATCAGCAACAATATCTAGTTTTGCAGAAAGTCAATTTTAATCATTGTCGTCAAGTTCAATCACAGATAGGACCTGGAGAAGGGGCTTTTCGATGGGATCGGTACTAAGGGTAAGGTGTTATTGGAGAAGGTTTAAGGGTCCTTGAGAAGAGAAGGCTGGTGTTATGTGAGATACACGTTCGATAGAATAGGATAAATTCTTAATAAGTCGGAGCTCAATGTGCTACCATATCTAGGTAGGCCGCCGGATTCTCTTTGTAGGTGGTGATTGATTGAACTGAAATGAAAGGTGGTAAAGACGGTTATAGTCCCTCTGTGAATGGCGTTGATTGTCTGTCTGTACAGCTTGTTGTCCTAATTTAAGCTAATACCAAAATAACTGAGCTTTAATGCGGGGATACCCAGGAATCCCCTAGCAAATGTGTTCAAAAGCTACTACACTGTCATTCACATATTCATATTCGTACATTTTAATTAAGCTACTTAATGTGAAAACAATAAAATTTACTAACAAGTTTCACCCTTTGAAATTATTGCCATTTTTTCAAGTTAGCATTTACAAATTAAAAAGCAATTATAATCTCAACGGAGCACGACCGACTTCGATTGCGGCCACTAGTTCGATGACTGAACAGCTGTTGCCAGAGCGACGTGTCTCAGTTAGCTACTCACACCTCATTGATTGTGAGGAATTCTTTGTAAATACAGCGAGAAATTCCTTAAAAAATTACAAATGCTATACGTCTAAGTCTCGTGAAATTTGTTATCAAAATGATTAAACACAAAAAGCATCGATTGTCTGTCGAGACCAAAGCGCTCGAATGCGGTATAGAAATAATTTTTCCCAAGCTAATATTTACAGGAAAAATGAGTGGAGAAAATCCCATTAACATAATCGCGATTGCACAATAATTTCACTTTCGACAAATTGCTGCAAATTGTACAAACGAAAACGAATGAAATTGAATCAATAATAACAAATTAATAGACACTTTGACGGCTGACACGCCGATTTGATGAAAGTGTATTGTTCGTGCGGCTTCATAAGCTTGGGCGTAAAAAGCGAGCCCACTGTTTTGTGATGCACACAATCAAATGCAAAACAAGGTACACACGTTCATATGCCTGCAGTTTATATGGAAGCTCGCAATCACGTTTCGTTTAGGGCGTCCAGAACTTTGAAGTACACAGACGCACAACTTGGTACACACATAAATTTTTACACATCATACATACATACATACAAATATAAACAATAATATCAATAAAATGCAACGTTATCAGCAACACAATCTGATCGATGCAACGATAAGCGATCGCCCAGGCGTATGATTGACATATGTTTTGCTCAAGCATAGCATATATTTTGTTGTTGTTTTACCATTTTCGCAAATTCTGACAAGATTTCTAGTTACACATGCACAGCTTGGTTTTTCCCATACTCTAAATATGCCAAATGCTCATTGTGATTACACGCTGTTGGCATTAGCAGCAACAGAATAAAATCTGCTAACAGCGGCGCTGCCGTTAACGCAAGACAAGAAGAACGCAAACAGCAGCAGCAACGCTTACTTCGATGCACACGGTTATTTGCACATACATATATACACACATATTGCACGTTCCAGGAACATCGAAGGACGAAGGGTGAGGATGAGCTTTATAATGGCATGGACATTTGTATGTACGTATGTATGTATGTACATATGTATTTAAGCGTATAAAAATACGACTGATGATGCTCCGGTGAAGAGTTCCTTCGACTCGGCACCCATGGATGGACAAAGAAGACATACATTTTGAATACAATTGAAGGACCAAGTGCAGGAGAACATGACATGATATGGAGAAACTGGCGTAAACATCGCAAAGGAAAGTGGCAGTTGGCGAAATTTTCTGTTCTCGGCATAGACCGCCAAAAGGTTTTAGTGCCAAATAGGAAGAAGAAGAAGAAAAATGCGTATTAGGGTGCGTCACAAATTTGCTATGTAGAGCGTTGGCCATTATTGTCATATTTATGTTGTAGCATATATGTATGTATATAAAACTGCATCATTCACCATACAAAAAAAAAATTGGAACGGTTTTTCCATTGGAATTATAAAATCTATTATATTTTAAGACGTTCACGAAACCGACCGATCGGAAAATACCTCCAAAAATGGCGTTTTTGATGAAAGACTTTTTTGAAAAAAAATCCCCTCAAAAGACTTTTTTTTTTGATTTGATTGACTATTGATTGATTGATTGATTTTGTTCTGTCATCATAAGGGAATTTTTTCAAAAAATTCTTTAAGAAATTATTATTTTTTTTAACCTAAACAAAAACTCCATTTTTGGAGGTATTTTCAAATCGCTCCATCTCACTTATATCTTAATATTTTTCCGAAATATTTTGGTGGGCGTCTTAAAATATAATAAATTTTCTAATCCCTGCGGAAAAACCGCAACTTTTTTTGGTGATGCAGTCTAATGTATATATGTAGTTTTAAAAGTAAAATGAAATACATACTTTTTTCAAGTATCTACCACATTTCGCTGCTTATGATTTGGTGGCAATCTATTTACTATCGGTTTGATTCATTTTGGCGATAAAAATCTGGCACGGAACCAGAAATTTGGTGCACTAGCTCGGGGTTTCCTTAACGGGCTAAATGCTAATAGAAACCCTGTCATAGAAGCATGTCTTGTAGATACGGGCTCATGGCTATATCTTTGTTCAATTTTCCGCTTAACATAATAGGTAATAGTGTGTTTACTTACCTTAAGGTAAAAAAAAGTACACACATATGTCGTTATCTGTGTATTGAAGTAGTTGAAGAGGATATTAAGTATGGAGGTAATTTTGTATGTACATGATATGACGGAAATAGTATTTACTTGTAATAACTTAAGCATATTGCAGAAGGCCATTATACACACACATATAACTTTTCGCTAACACCTTCACGCCTCACTAGTTAGCCAATAAGCCACCTGTTAGAAGCACACATACGTACATTTTCTTCTGCTATTGTCATGACTTCCAAGTACGAATTGAGTTATGACGCACTTGCCTCCCACTTTGTTAGTACAAGTAGATCGATGAACAAGTGAATATTTATAAGAAATAGAAGATTCATTCATATGGGCACATGCACACGTTCATATACATGTATATATGTATGTTCATACTACTGCTAACCACTACACTGCGGCCGTCTACGTTTTCACCAAATTAAAGGATCTTCTTGTCTGGGTATAGAGGGTAGCTGTAAATATTTCTCCATCGTTTGCCTATCCAAATCACTACAAAAACTGGAATCAGTATCAAAGCGGTTGGCGATTTCCTCAAAGCATTGCCATGGCATTAGGCTTGCCAGCTTTTAAAACGCCTAAGGGAGGACAAAATAAGAACGTCTTTGCTTCAGGAGGACACAACATTTGTTTGATTTCTCGAAGAAATTTTGGTAAAAGCCATTCTAATAAATTCATTTATTAAAAAAAATCAATACTAAACCATTCTATGAATGGGGCAAAAGCATTCGTTTCAATGAAGAAAACAAAAAACAACCATAGGTACAGAAATGTATTTGAGCTCCACACCAAAACGTTACATTTTCAAATCTCGAAAAAAATATTTTTAATGCAAATTGCTCCTATTTACTGGTATCTGTCGATATTTTAACGAAGAAACCAAAATAATGCAACCAAACCTCCATTGAGTCGTATTGAAATCACACGATCGCACCAAAACGTGACAATTACGGAAGCAACTTTTTCTTCTGTTGAAAATTTTGAAACAAAAATAAAATTTGCACTGTACTTTTTTCTACTTTACGACTATATATAGTTTGCACTGCATATAGTTTGTACTAGGGATGCTAATATTAGCGAACAAATTGTGATTGCGATAAGCAGGGAACGGATTTTTAGGACCTAAAAACCAATAAAAAAGGCAAAATAAAATAGCAAAAAAGGAAAAGGCACTAGGTGTTGCAAAAAGGCAAAAAAAGGCAAGAAAAAGGCAGGAAAAGGCACTAGGTATTGCAAAAAAAGCAAAATAAGGCACTAAAAAGACAGAAAATACGAAGAACAATCAAAAAATACATTTATTTTAGAAATGTTTATATTACAAGTAAAAAGAGAAAAACTATGAACTAGTTTCATTATATGAAAAATTTGTACTTTAAATGTTTGACTATTTTATCCTTTCGGGTTTCTAACTCATGAAACTTTAATCTGTATAGTTGTAGTAACATTGAACCACAAGATGCATTTTGAAGTTTTCTGGCAGCATTTTCATTCGAGTTCGCGAAGAAAAGCCTCGAATGTACTAAATGTGCGCTCGACGTAAGTTGATACAAGTGGAGCCCAATTTAAATATGGAACGTTTGAAACGTTCATATTATCAGGAATAAGGGCGTTTTCCTCGACCTTTACAATTTTATCCACACCCCTTATTGTCTCCAAGCCTCGTTAGCTGAGAAAACGGCTTTGAATTTTTCCAACACCAATTTGGCAGAGGTCCCTGCGCTTCTATAAGCCGCATGGGCAATGTGTATATTTTTTAATCTTAAAAAAAAGTTGTAAATGCTATAATCACTTTTTTAAAGGTAGAAAAGGCAAAAAAGGCAAATATCTTAAAAAAGGCAACATCAAATGTGTATACATATATGGAATCAGGGAAAGCTAAATCGTGGACATTCTTAATCGAATATACTCTATCTCTTTAGCAGAAAAAAAGCCCATTTCCATAAAATCCGTTCCTTGGTGATAAGTTACGACAGACAAAAAGCTTTCTTAAACCTATTTCGTTTGACATCACTATTTTAACACTTTAAAAAACTTATTGCAAGGCGAATTCATACAAGGTGGTGTTACCAAATCAGCTGATTTCACGGCGAATTGTGCTGATTGCCAAAATTACGTGTTTGTTGCAAATTTTGTGTGTTCTGATTGTGATCGTCAATTATAATGGTTGAGTGAGTTGGTGAACAAGTCACCAGAATTAACACCATTTTTTCGCTTTTTACTAATTTTTGGCAACGAGTTCGGCCTTTCGAGCAAAAGTGTAATGCTTCTATGTTCATGGCTGAAACTACCCTGCAGTGAACCGACAATCCAACCCAAAAATATTTTAAGTACAAGTATATAAACTAGTAGAATTCTACTAGCTCCTTAAATAACAAATGACTCTTTACACATTTACTAAGTGTCTGGCCGATAAACTTTTCGATAGCCACGCCAGAAATACACTCGGCGGTTTGTCATTGAATTCCGAGCGGCGGAAGCTATTAGAAACTCCACGACATTGAAAAGGGAATTCCAATGCCTCAAAAAAAGGAGCAGTGCAGAATCAACTGCGTGTCTCAAAAGTTTTCGCAAGCCTTGAACACTAGTCTATTTGCACGTTCTCTCTAAAAATAGTCTCAAAAAAATATTGCAATTGCATTAAATTCTAAGAAATATTCATTTACGTTCCGCTCTATTTTAAAAACAAATCCGAGTACCTACTTACTTATGAAAGAAAAATGCTTGTCGCTGGCTAAAATGCCACGTTTTCCGTTCATGCGATTCCATCTGTTGTGTTTCGTCGTCTTGTAAAATCGTTTCCAATTCCACTTTCACGTCAAAATATTCGCCTTCACTATTTGTTGCTGTACGTTGTTATTTTTATTCTCAATATTTTGTTATTGTTTGCTCCAAATAAAATAAAATAATCAAATTTTTGGTTTACGGTTTTGACGCCTTTTATAGAAACCGCGTGATTTATACCTGGAGTGAGATAAGGAAGAGTGTACTAAATCTGCTTTTAGCCGAAGCGCTTGCGTACCTACTGAGTTCACTTGTAATTTAACGCGTTTTTGCATACAAACCCGATTTTCGAAGATTTTGTGAAAGCCTTTGTCAAAATTGGAATTTGGATTTAAAAGTTTTATTTTTGTTTATACACGTATTTTTATTTTTCTTATCTTGAATATTTTTCTACTGTTTACTTTTGATCTCCTGCTCTTTGCTCACGCCTTTTTTACTTAATTGCTAGTTGCTGTGTACTCTCTATTTTATTTTAAACACTTTCGCGACAAAACCATCGTCTGCTTGTCAGTAATAATTGCTTTTCGCCAACTCTTTATTTGTTATTGTTTATTTGAGAGTAATATTAGAAATTATTGCTGTTAATTGGCTCAGCTGTAAATTTTCAATAGACTGAGTTAAATGCCAGCGCACAAACGTATTTACGTACATTAGGGTGGTCCAAAAATGCATGTGGGGGGGGGGGAAAAGTAAAGTCGGACTTTTTTTATGATCTCATCCCCTAGGATTGATCTATACTGAAAAAATATACGCCTATTTTTTATTTTGAAATCAAAAAATATTTAGTGGTATACAAAATACATGGAAAACTTTGAGCGCTTTGAGCGCGACCTCTAAATATATTTTGATTTCAAAATAAAAAATAGGAGAATATTTTTTTCCATATAGAACAATCCTAGGGGGTGAAGGCATTAAAATTCCGACTTTACTTGTTTCGGACCACCCTAATATGCATACACTGATAGCAGAAATAATATACTCGTCGTACTTTGAAGAATTTTGGCTATATCTCTTGAGTTTATTTTATGTTTAATATTTTTTTGTAAAAGCCTAGGTAGTTATACAACAAACATCATATAATTCCGCTTTTCAAACTTTGAACAATAATCATAAAAATTCGACAAATGTTCACCAAATTTTCCAACTTTCCATTCAGAATTTTTAGAAAAACTGCACACCAAACATTTTTCTAAAAATTCTGAATAAAAAGTTTGAAAACTTGGTGAAAATTTGTCGATTTTTTTCAGTTTTTATACAAAGTTTGAAAAGGCGATTTATATGGTGTTTGTTGTATAACTAGCCAGGCTTTTATAAAAAAATATTCAACGTAAAATAAACCAAAGCAATATAGCCAAAACTCTTCAAAGTAAAGCAAGTCAATTATTTCTGCCGCCACTGTATATACTTTTGTATAATTGCTTGAATGGTTTCTTTGATTGTTGTTGGCTAGCTTTCAAGCGTTCTTAAAAGAACAATTTTTCAGGGTTTATTGTAATCTATGTAAGTCTGTGCTTTTTCAGAAATTTATTTCATTTTTTAGTAGCTTTTTATGGGAGTCACATAAAAACAAAAAAGTGAATGTGTGCAAGTAGATAAATAATAAAAACACCAAACACAACTAAAAAAAAGGCGGGAAAAGAACCTAACACTATTAATAATATTAAGTACAAATAACAAAATATGACTGAAACATCTATCAAATGCATGCTTGGAGTTACCAAGAAAGAGTATGCCAACGAACAGTCGAGAGGGAATATGAAATGTATGTATGCATGTACTATGTAATATATTATGAGCGAAGAGAGTTTGGACGCAATTAGTAGACACCGGACACCGGGTCCAAAAGTGCATGTGACAAAAGGTGAAATTTTGATGCCCTCACCCAGTTTTGCCAGGTCTTCGGCACGAGAAAACGTCCCTCTTGGTCTGAAAAAACGTCATTTCCTACCCAAAAACGACTTTTTCAAATGTATGCACAAAGAATTGTTCTTATTAAACTTTCATTGTATACAAAGGTACATATGTACGTAAGGTGTATTGAAATGTCATTTGCTCTGTCACATTTAAAATTCATTCTAAACTGGTTTGAGATCATTAATATAAAAATCATTTTATACATACACTTGTGATCAGCTGATTAAGTCATCGATTTCGGCCGTTTATTTTTTGTTTATTAATGTTTATTATCTTTCCATAAAAGCCTAGCTCATTATATAACAAACAAAATATAAACCCAAATTTCAAACTTTGTGCAAAAATTATAAAAAATCTGCAAAATATCAGCCAGATTTTCAACTTTTTATTCAGATTTTTTAGAATTTTTTTGAGTACGCAGGTTGATAGCCCATTAAATTCCAGGGCAATAATGTGCAAGTTTTAAGGTGCTAAAGAATCGCGTTGATTTTCAATATATATATTTTTTTTCTTCTTGTAACCATTTGGTTAAGTGGTCTGTTGTCGAAAATGTTAAATTACGTTCTGTTAGGAAGGAACATAGCAATATTTCAGCCATTTTACGTCCATTCAACTTTCAATAAGGGGCCCCATGCGACTAATTGTGTAATTTTATTTATGCGCTTATATAAGGGTTAAGTCATCTGTGTCCAAAGAATAAATATGAAGCAGCTGCTGCAAAAAACAAAGCTTG
>NW_016175323.1:0-10125 GCF_001687245.7 Rhagoletis zephyria
TTTGGATCATTTTTATCCGTATCCGCCAGAACCAATGGTAAAAGAAAATAATTTCACATTACTAATTAAAATTTTCCGATTAAATACGAATGTGACCGATGTATAAAATTGTTTATACCGTTTAACGATACATTTGCTGGTTTCATGTTTTGCTTTTAAGTTATGTAAAATACTTTATGTAAAGGGCTGTATGTTACAGCTCGTTTCCACCAAACGCTTAACTACAGTTAAGAGTTTAGATAATTTTAACAAGAGGTGATCTGCAAGGTTTATTTATTCGTTTTTTGTTATTTTCCTTTCATTTTCTTGTACTTTACATATATGAGCAATTACCTCTTTCGAGTTGTAATCTGCATTTTTACAATAGGTAGTGTAAATGAACTATTAAACACCTTATAAATGTTTGTAAATCTCTGAGCGATTCTTTTGTTTTATGTTTTAAAAATACTTGTGAATTGTTATAGTCGGAACACATTGAAAAGGACAACTACAGCTGTAAATTGTTCATCTTCGTTATCTAAACGCTCTGTCGATGGTGATATCAAGATAAAAGAAGAGGAAATACTCATCTTTCGGTCGAAAAATATAAATAGATCTAAGCTGTCCACAATCTCAGACGTGATGTAGTTCAGTCGTCGCCAAAATAATTATCTACATATGTCGAAAAATTATTTCAAATTTGTTTAGAATATTATACTCATAAAAATTTTGGTAATTTTTTTAGAGGTTTGGTAAAAAATTAAAAATCTTTGTGGCAACACTGATATTAACCATTTCTTTATTAACAATCAAACAGTGCTTATTTTGTGGACGCGAAATTGATCGATCCTTCAATTCGTTTTGATTAATTACACCAGGCTGAGGTTCAAATACCCAATCGGCTAAATCTCGCAAAATAATCTCTTGTGGCACTAATCCTAATTTTTGATTCTGGGGAGAGTTCTCGCCCTTTTGTTACCCGCAAGAGGAAACTGAAATACCCAGATTCTCTGAAACGCATATTTATCGAGAGTTTAAAATACTTTACCGTTCACTCAGTTCGCCCTCCAGGATTTTTTTAAGTTTACCAGCATTTTAAAACCATACAAAATTGAAAATTGAAATTGTTCAAAATAGGTGAAAATGAGAATGCGTGTGTGAGATTCAGTTTAAAATTGCTCTATGTAAAATTTCAAAAATCTTTCCGAAATATGTATATCGCAAAAATCTACATTGTGAAGTGGATTATTCCACTTCGTTAGTTTCGGGGGCGTACCTGGTGCGTAACTCACTCACGCGGAGCCCTGGTGCTCCGCCGGCGCTAATGCCGGCCAACGCCTTCTGCTTGCAGGCTGTTGGTGTTGCCGGTCCTCGGTGTGCACTGCCGGCACTTACCGGAAGCAGTTGTTGCTAGGTCCACTGGTTGGGCGCTTGCTGTTTGCCAACAAGTCGTAGCAAAAAATAAATTATTAAAACTTGATGTTTTCGATTTGAAAGCGCGCGAAAGAATGACTCTCCTTTATTTCTTATGTCAATCTTGAACTTATTTGCTAATGACTTATATACTACAGCGTTGCATTATTAATATCGTAAATTTTTAATTTTAATAGGGCGAATTCATCTAAGGTAATTTAAAGTAATTTGTAGGGTTGCAGATTGTATGCTTGATCGCATTACATCACCCTCCTTTGGAAAAAGACGAATATGGCAAATTGATCAAGTTTGCCACATTCTTCTTGTCCGTAGCAAATCCAGGTTAAATTGTTTTGAAGGAACGAATTTTAAATGCGTTGGGAATTTTCCTTCCCTTTTTAAATTAGTTCGTTCAGAACAATTTAGTTTTTCTAAAAATTGAATTGAATACTAAATGTAATTATGTAGTTCTTATTAGTAAATTAGTTTATTAATAAGGAATTAATTTCATAATTATCGTATAAATAATACAGTTAAGAGTAAACATATTTCGTATTTATAATAGTATTAATATAGTAGTTGAAGCCTGATTTACACTAAATGTATATGTATATTTACAGTAGATTTACAAGTTAATTAAAACATATACATATGTGAACGTTATTTTATCTAATAAACGCTTATATTGTATAGTGAATTAACTGTGTGATTTAATAAAAATTATTAAAAATATTGAAATTCAAAACTTTATTTTTTTTTTGTTGTTGTCTGAATATTTATGCAACAATTTTTCTATAAGCCAAGCAGCTACTTTAGGGATATATGAAATCTTGATATTTTAAGTTTTCGTTTTATACATTAAATTTTGACTAAGTATTTAATTAGGTAATTTTAAATGGTTGAAAATAGGAATTTTGGGTACATAAACTATTTTTCAGATCTTAATTTATATTTATATATATGTTCGTGTTTTCGAATTCGGGACGCAGTAATGTGCAAATCTTTGTTAATTAATTTCGTTAATTAATTTAATTTAATTAATATAAAATTGAGTGAAATGGAACTTTTTAAAATCGATTAAGATTTCGACTGTTAGCTAACTTTCTGGATTCTGTTTTTGTGAATAGTCCTTAATCTGTTTTTGTCTTTGTCAAATATAGTTACGTTCACACCGTCTACTTTCGTCACTACGTATGGGCCCTGGTATATGCTTTTGTCTTTGTCACGGGGCTCCTTTTGAACTAAAACCATATCATTTTTGTTTACAAGTAAAGGACGTGCATGCGTGTCGTAAGTTTGCTTTCTTTGAATTTTATGTTTGTTAGTCAACTCTTTAGCTAACGCATGTGACTTTTGCATACGAAATTTTACTTCCTTAGCATAATTTTCGACGTTATAGATTGGGTCTATTTCAATCTTTTGCAATTCATGTGGTAAAATTGCCTTTTTGCCAAAAAGTAATTGAAAAGGTGTAAATTTGTTATCAAAAAATTGTACTAGACGTGGTATTGTGTAAGAAAGTAAAATATTTTAAATACGCGTCCCAGTCAGCATAAGTTTCGTTCAGATATGCGCGCAAGTACTCGTTGAAAACTCTATGGTTCCGTTCGATTGTGCCAACAGTTTCGTGATGGTGTGCTGTTGAAAAATCGTGCCTGATATTTAAAAGTTTGGTTAGCTCTGATAAAATTTCGTTTTTAAATTCTGTGCCTAAGTCAGATTTAATTGAATTCATGATGCCATAAGTTAATATAAAAGGTTCAAAGATAGCAGAAGCAATAGTTTTAGCTGATTTGTCTGGTATAGCTACTGTTACCAGGTATTTTGTTAGATCACAAATCATAGTACCAGCGAACTTGTTGCCATATTTGGATTCTGGTAAAGGACCTATCAAATGGTTTAATTGGGGTTGGCGTTAAAATTAAATTTTCTTTTACTTTAGCTTTGACTTTATTCAAAAGACATTTTTCGCAGTTTTTGACAAATTTCGCAGTATAGCGGGTCATGTGTTTCCAATAATGCATTTAATATTGTGATTGCTGGCTTCATGTTCTAGCCTCGAAAATAAATCCTCCGAATTCATTATTTCGTTAGCAGTCTCAACATTAATTAACTCGAGTTTCTTATGTTTTATATGCGCATAAATTTTTAAAGTTGAAATTTCATTATTATTATAATAAACTATAAGTGATCTAATACGCGGGAGCTTTTTTGAAAAATTGTATGCAAATTTGTCGTAAACTTTTACTGTCTGAGTTAAGTTGTCTGTTTAATCCTTGTTTCGTAAGTCTTTACCGTACCGTTGTTTCGTCCTTGCTCTGGTTTTAACTGCAATAACATGCTTCGTCGATTCCCTGATTTCATCCAAATGAATGCGTGAAAGTGCATTTGCACCTACGTTTGCTTTACCCTTAATGTACTCGATGGTGAAATTGTATTCGGCTAATTCAAGCCGTATTCTTGCTAGTTTTGAGGCTGGATCCTTCATATTGAATAAATAAACTAAAGGCCTATGGTCCGATTTAACAATGAAATGAGTTCCGTAAACGTAGGGTAGAAATTGTTTGATTGCAAAATAGATGGCAAAAAGTTCTAATTCTATAATTGGTGTTGCCGCTAAATATTAGTACATTTACAACTTAATACTTAATATTACACCACTGTAAATTATCTAAGCATAGATCTCACAATTGAGTTATTTATATGCATATATGTATAAATGGTCACCGTTAGGTATGAGCTTATGTACACCTATTCTATTTTAGTGAAGTTCTGCTATATATACAGCCGTGAATTTAAACGGTATGGTTCTTTGTATATGAAATGTTAAAGAGGCGTCAAGCTCACAAATATTTTTAAAGCGCAACGCGAAGAAACGCATCGCTAATAAAAAGTTATTAAAGTTCGCTAAAAAAGTTGTGTGTCTTGTTTATTAATCGCGAAAAACGCGCAGAGCAAGTTAAAATGCCAAAAGAATATAATTGCAAAAAATGCATACGGGAAGACAATGACCAAATGGTGCAGTGCGATTTGTGTGACCGGTGGTTCCATTACGATTGCGTTGGAGTAAATAGATAATAGCAGATATGAGCTGGAGTTGTAATATTTGCGAGACCTCGCAACCAGCCTTTACTGCGACGAGCACCTGTGCTCCTCCGGCAGCGAGTAATGAAACGTCCACTGCGATATCAGCACAACCACAAGCGTCATCATCGCCCAGTATTAGAACATCTAGTGATACTTCTTCGGCCGCGGTAAATATGGATAATCAACAACCAACAGATTGGCCTGGTTCATCGTTGGTAAATAAGCATAAAGTTCCGACCGCATCGACGTCAGTGTCAACGATCGTCACCTCTACGGCGCATCATGCAATTCCCGCAGTATTACATCCAGCGAAATCGCTTGCACTCGTAGAGCAGACTACCGCACGTCAAAACGACGAGATTGGGCTAGCGACATTGGGTACAGGCTACCGGCAATAGGTTGAGCAACATCCCATGTCATGAACAACTAACAATGCCGTTCCAAGAAGCAGCGAGAATTACACTCAACAACATATGCTGCAATTGGAGCTATTGGAAGAGGAGAAGAAAATTGAGCAGAAATATTTGCAGAGAAAGTATGAAATATTGAGTCAAAGTGCTGGGTCGCTCATTGGAAATAGTCATCTGACAGCCTCTCCGACCCCTTCACAGCTTGCAGCTAGACAGGTGATCCCGAAAGATTTACCGTTTTTTAGTGGAAATCCAGACGACTGGCCGCTGTTCATAAGCAACTACGAGAACAGCACCGAAGTTGCGGGATACACGAACGCGGAGAATCTCATGCGCTTGCAAAGGAGTCTGAAGGGCAAAGCGCTAGAGATGGTATGCTGTAAACTTCTCTTGCCGTCAATGGTTCCTGAAATAATTCAAACACTCAAAATGTGCTTCGACGACCGGAGCATATCCTTGAATCGCTGATCGAAAAAGCCAGGCGTATTCCGCCGCCAAAAGAAAAGCTTGACTGTTTCATCGAATTCGCCTTGGGTGTGCGAAACATCTGCTCTACCATGGAGGCTTGCCATATGGAAGCACACTTAAATAATCCCATGCTGGTTAGAAAATTTGTTGATAAGCTGCCCAATCAACACAAATTGAATTGGGCTAGTGCAGCTACGCGATGAACGAGTGCCTGTCATGAAGCCGTTTGCCGATTGGATTTTTCTAATCGCTGAAGCTGCGAGCAAAGTAGTTCCGCCGTGTGTTTCCAAAAAAAGCGCTTCGATTAACATGCATACACAATCGTTACGAACGGCCAACCATGGTAAGGCAACATGTTATGCATGTAAATGTGATGACCCCAAAATTCAGAATTGCGACGTATTTAAAAAATTCAGCACAGAAAAAAAATGGGATGTAGTAAAGGAAAACAAATTATGTCGCCAATGCCTAAACGCGCACCGTCGCAGATGCTCCTTGAAAAAAGAATGCGGTGTCGATAGCTGCAAGTCAAAACATCATGCGCTTCTACATAAAAGCGACCCGCTAGTAAGCAATGCACCGGCAGTTCAGTCAGAGCGAAATGCACCATATCTAACAGTGAATAAGCAGTTGGTGAATACTCATACAGATGTCGAAGAAGAAACTTCACCATGCTTTCGCATTATACCTGTACGCATTTATTCGAAAACTAAGTCAATAGATACCTTCGCTTTCTTAGATGAAGGATCTTCCGTCACCTTAATGGAACAAAAAATCTACGATTCGCTGGATCTGTGTGGGGTACGAGAAACGTTGTGCCTTCGCTGGACTGGCGAGAACTCGCGAATTGAAAATGGCTCGATTAGAACATCGATCGAAATCTCTAACGCAGACCACGGCACGAAATACAATATAAACGAAGTGCACACCAGTGTTGCCGTTTTAGCCCTTTGGTGGCTAAATTTGGCTACCAAATTCTTTTTTTGGCCACAAAAATTTGAAATTGCCCCTAGCCCTTTTTTTAGCCCTTTTCATTTAATCATTTAATCATTCGCTCATAAATTTTTGATTCTTTATTTTAAATCTTAATCCAACACATTTGGATACACAACATTTTTTGTTTTTCCATCTTGGGTATGAATAAATAAACAATTTGGAAAGCCAACTCTTGGACAGGCCACGTATAGCTACCAATTCCAGTAATCTACCACAAATATTTCAAGAGATATACCAGATGAAAATTTTTGTTAGTATGGGTGGTGCCACGCCCCCTTTTCCGAATTCAGGGAAACCTAACACAAACCATCTGCATAATAGCCCGACTATGCCGTATAAATTTGGTTGAAATCTTGCACTTATTCTTTTTATATAAGATGGGAGGTGCCACGCTCTCTTTTCCAATACCGCCCATTTTTATCCATGAGTATGGAATTATTTGTTATACCTCTATACCAAATTCCAGTACTCTACCACAAATATTTCAAGAGATATACAACAAAAAAATTTTTAGTTAGTATGGAAGGTGCCACACCCCCTTTTACGAATTCGGGAAAACTTCACATAAACCATCTGCATGATAGCCTAAGTATGCCGTATAAATTTTATTGAATTCGGTGAAGCCGTTCTCAAGTTATAAACTCACACCAAAAACGTGTACTNTATGCCACGCCCCTTTTCCAAATTTGGGCAAACTCCGCATAAAATATCTGCATGATGGCCCGAATATGCCGCATAAATTTGGTTGACTTCGGTGAAGCCGTTCTTAAGTTATATTGTCACACCAAAAACGTGCACTTATTTTTATATATAAGATGTAGGTAAAATAATTTAGCTACCATTTTTAGCCACAACGACGATTTTTAGCTCTTTTTTAGCTGGAATTTAGCTACCACTAAAAACGTTTCGCGGCAACACTGGTGCACACAGTCCAGCGGCTGGGCCTACCTAGCCAATCGCTCAACATGGAGAAAATTGCGAAGAGGTATTCATACTTGCGCGGCCTTCCTACAAAATCGTACGAAAACGCAAAGCCAACCATCCTAATCGGAGCCAACTGCTGGAAGCTGGCCGTACCAATAAAATCTCGCGAAGGCGACTGGTTTGAGCCGATTGCAACGAAGTGTCGCCTGGGATGGACACGGCAAGGGAGTACCGTCAATCACTGTGGCCCGCAAAAATTAAATATTCATACATTGACAACGCACTAAAGCGCTTTAATTGTATGCAAAGGAAGTTGGCCAGAGATACGAACCTGCGTCGCAACATGCAAGAACAAATTAACAACTTGTTGGTCAAGGGCTACGCAAGAAAGCTGTCAATCGACGAAGTAAATATCTCAACGGATCGTGTGTGGTACCTACCGATTTTTATCGCGCTCAATCCTAATAAGCCCGGAAAGGTGCGACTAGTGTGGGGCGCGGCTGCTAAGTTTAATGGAGTTGCTCTCAACGATTTTCTCGTTAGTGGTCCGGACCTTCTGAACTCGCTCACTGATGTATTAATAGCGTTCAGAATCGGGCGAGTGGCTATTTGTGGAGACATCGCTGAAATGTTCCACCAGATAAACTTTAGAGATGCTGACATGCATGCCCAGCGTTTTCTGTGGAAGGACAATCACGAGGAGTTGGAAAATCCGGACATCTACGTCATGCGTGCGCTTACCTTCGGTATTAGCTGCGCTCCATGTTTCGCGCACTTCGTCCGTGACATAAATGCCAAAAAATACGATAAAATATTTCCGCGAGCTGTCGAAGCCATACAAAAGTACCACTATGTGGACGACTTCATTGATAGCGTCGATAGCGAAGACGAAGCATTACAACTAGCAATACAGGTTAAAAGAATTCACGCTGAAGCCGGATTTCACATCCGCGTCGGATGGGCGTCGAACGCACCGCTTGTACTCAAACAGCTCAGTGACGATATCGCTGCAACTCAACCCCCTAAAGGAATGGGCCATACGGAAAAAATACTAGGTTTGTATTGGGGCCNAATTGGGCGTCGAACGCACCGCTTGTGCTCAAACAGCTCAGTGACGATATCGCTGCAACTCAACCCCCTAAAGGAATGGGCCATACGGAAAAAATACTAGGTTTGTATTGGGGCCCAGATAATGATGTTTTTAAGTTTATTTGCAGATTCTCTAAAATGCGACGAGATATCTTGCAAAGCGACGTGGTACCGACGAAGAGAGAAGTTCTCCAGATTTTCATGTCCATTTTCGATCCCCTTGGATTCTTAGCACATTACACCGTCGGGTTGAAAATACTGTTGCAAGATGTCCATTTTCGATCCCCTTGGATTCTTAGCACATTACACCATCGGGTTGAAAATACTGTTGCAAGAAGTATGGCGCTCTTGCATCGGATGGGACAAACCGCTTCCAGAACAGCTCTACAAACAATGGTGTCTTTGGAAGACATTATTGCCAGCAATATCAGTCACAACAATCCCACGTTGCTATTCGCCTCTCCTAACAAATTCTAAGTGTAACCAACTCCACACATTTGTGGACGCCGGTGAGCACGCATACGCCGCCGTTTGCTATATACGGACTCAGTTCGGTAACAAAGTCGACACCATTATAGTTGCTGCCAAATCGAAGGTTACCCCATTGAAGCCAGTATCGATACCGAGGCTCGAATTACAAGCCGCGGTAATCGGCGTGAGGTTGGCAACCACCGTTAAAGCAGCGCTGAGAGTGCCGATACATGCTCGATTCTGGTGGTCGGACTCCTAAAGTGGCTGCGCATGGATCCCAAAAACTTTAAGCCGTACGTAATGCATCATATAGGCGAAGTGCTCGAGACGACAAACGCCACTGATTGGCGTTGGGTTCCGTCGAAGTTAAACCCCGCCGATCTGGCGACAAAGTTCAACACACAGCACGGCTCCGAGTTTTGGATATATGGACCAAAGTTCCTATTATTCGAGCAAGCGGAGTGGCCGACGTGCAAAGACCTTGGTGCAGCGGAGCACACTGAGTTNAAAAACTGTCCTAAAGTGGCTGCGCATGGATCCCAAAAACTTTAAGCCGTACGTAATGCATCATATAGGCGAAGTGCTCGAGACGACAAACGCCACTGATTGGCGTTGGGTTCCGTCGAAGTTAAACCCCGCCGATCTGGCGACAAAGTTCAACACACAGCACGGCTCCGAGTTTTGGATATATGGACCAAAGTTCCTATTATTCGAGCAAGCGGAGTGGCCGACGTGCAAAGACCTTGGTGCAGCGGAGCACACTGAGTTACGACACTGCGTTCTGCATACGACTAAAAGTACTCCTGAACACCCTCTTCTCAATGCAGAGGATTTTTCGACATGGCGACGCCTATATCGTGTGTTTTTTTTTGTTTTTTTTCAACGGAGGGGGAATCTTCCAAAGATGTTATGCACGATTCGTCATCCTGTCCGCTAAGGGTGCACCTCATTCGGGACCACGCCCAGACTATGTTATCACATAATTCAGGACTTGCGAGACAGCGCGCCTACGTACTAAACCCTTAACTCCGACGTCTGAAGCCTTGTGTTTCGCCTTGCGGGACCGCCGTTAGGTATTACGTCGCAAGGCGTAGCTTTGCCAATTGGCTCTTCACACACGCCTTTCTGGCTTATCTCTCGTTCAGTCTTCTCTTTTCGCTACTGCGCTGTCTTTCTTTCGCTCTTAGCTCCTGGAGGACTATTGCGGACCACGCCTTAATTCTGCTCAACACCGCTTTGGAGTTTATCATGTGCCCCACGATATTGTCAGGCGTCATGCTCTCCTTTA
>NW_016175324.1:0-10125 GCF_001687245.7 Rhagoletis zephyria
AAATTTTAGAAAATAGCTACTTACAAAACCTTTAATAATTGAATCATGCGAAATTCTAGCAGTCATTCTCAGTCGGCAGAGAATTGGTTTACCTTTCAAAGCAAAGCATTTTATATCGGTGTTGATCATAAAACTAAGCCGGATGGTTAACATTGAAAACCGAGGAGAAAAAGCTTAAAGTTGAAGAAAAATTTAATTTGATTGGGAGCGGAACTTAAAATTTCACAACGCCGACAACGTCTTGCAACCGCATAAAGTGTAACGTAGCATGAAAGAAAGTTTGTTCCAAAATACATGCCAAAACTAAAGGAAATAAGCACCAGGAAGTTTAAGAAATATCTTCAACGGAAACTGGGATTGAAAACGTAATTTGAAACGTGCATCTCACGATTATCTGGTTTACCTGACCAGGAGAATCCTGTCAGGGACCCTTACTTCAGCATATGAGCGTTCGCTGGAACGGTCACACTCAACGGTTACCTTTCATGTCTGGATTTCCGACCATTACATGTGGCATGAAATGACATTTCTGTACGAATTTAAGTAAGTTTTTTAGCTTAGGTGGTAGACCCTATATATGCATGTACATACTTAGACTGAAATTATATTCGGCGAGGAAAGAGGTGATTAAGGACATAAAGTAATCCTGAGCCTCAATCCGGTCATACTTATCGAACTGTAACCGGTTAAATCGACTTCGCCGGGCCTAAATATGGTAGTATGTAGTACTAGGTTCCAGCATAAAAAGATCCATTAAGCTACTTGGATGCCTCAATATCGAAAAACGAGAGACCAAATCGATCCTATTGTGATAGACGTAAGTCACGCTTCCAGAATTTTAGACGTACGTACACTCCGAAGGCCAAACATCGATTCTGGACCACTACGTTGTTGCAGCCAAGACACGCACCCTCCTCTCTGAATCAAAAAATGTGCGCCCAACAATGCAGGAAAGCACAACGTCGAAAAGCTGCAATCACAACAGCTCGACTCTTACATCTTCTCTCTGAGAGCACTCTTCAATAAACGTACATACATACTTGGGCGGTAGAACCACATTTCCCGCTCATTATAATCAGTCGGATTTCAGCTAGCCCGAAAGCACAACTGGTAGGATGAGGAGTTTCAAGAAGCTGCAGAGAGAAAAGATGCCGCCTACAGGACCACACTGCGAATGGGCCCAACTCGTGCTATGTGGAACCGCTATAGGGAACCGAGACATATTTGCCGCATTAAGAAGAGAGAGGCCGAAATACGTTAATGCTAAGAGTGTGGGCACCTTCGCTATAACGAGATACCAATAGCAATTACGCGGCTGAAAAATAACAAAGCTGCTGTAGCCGACAGCCTGCAAGCTGAGCTATTCCAGGACGGCGGCGAGGAGCTGTTAAGGTGCATGCATCACCTCTTGTGCAGAATATGGAATTTAAGTGTGCTCTGCCTAAACCGCGAGAAAGGCGACCAGCCGCGGGATTAGCCTTCTAAGCATATGTATGTTACAAGGTACACTCGGTATTGTGTGAAAGACTGAAGCCCACCATCAACGAACTGATTGGGCCTGAATGTGGTATATCCGCGAAACCAATACGGCTGTATAAAATGACGTTGAGAAACACCACCAGCTCCGTCAGAATGGGGACGGACCTATCCGAGCGACGGAAAGACTAGGTGAAGATGGACTTGGCTTCACTTGGCATTTCCAATTAACAAAAAAGATAAACGACTTTCGGTTACAGCTCAAAGACACTCTCAACTCCAAGCTAGCAATGACTAGTCTTTTGGCACTAAATCTTCATTTCAAATACGTCGACTGGAAAAACGAGTGCATACATATACATATAATACGTCAATCGGCAATTTTTTCCTTTTTTTTCAAATCTTTTCATACATATTTTTCCCCCTAACTGGATTAACTGACTTCGTTCTTTTATTCAGAATATAGGCATGTCCTTCTCTAGGCATGTCTTTTGAGACGACACGATGCGACCGATATGGTAACACGCGCATATTGCACACGTCAGTGTATTAAATTTTCAGCTTCGTGCATTTCAAAGGTGTTTCGTAGTAGATGCGCATGCATAAAAGGTATGCACATATACATATGTACATGTATGTATGTATGTAAGTACATACTATGTTTGATGGAAGTGTCACATTATTTTCTATTTAACTTATGTACTTAGCTTTTATAGACAACTATTGTAATTTTTGCATTTTTTTCCACTTTTGATATGCTTGCTGATCTTGCGGTTTCATGGCTTTCTATATGTATGGATGTGCGCGCATGTTATGGAGCAGCTTCATAGCTAAATAAGGAGAAATAAATAAGAAAAATATAAAAGGGTAGAAAAAAAAAAATGAAAATATGGCAAGAAAACTAAGAAAAAAACATAAACCAAAGGTATTTTGAAATCTAAGATTTGTGAGATGTCTGCTGAGTGTAGCCTTTTATATGCCTTACTTAGCCTAACAGTCAGCTTATCAACTGTCAAAGCTTAAAACGACAACAACAGCAACAATTACGACACCTTCGCGGCAAACAAAGCAGAAAAAGTAATGCAGTTTCAGAATGAAAAACAAAAAAGAAGAAGAAAAAAAACAAGCCGTTAATGCGCATGTCAGTGCGCCGAGCAAAGATTAAAATCCCACCGATTATCGATTAAATCATGCGTCTGCTCCGCGGCCAATTAAATATTTGTGAGCATAAATATGTACAGTCATAAGACGCTATAAGGCGATTTTTTTCTACTCGTTTGCTTTGAAAGTATGTGTGTATGCTTGTAAGCGAAAAAATATATGTTTTACAAAATGAACAAGTGAAATAATTGTCCAAATGCATTGATCCAAACACCAAGTCAACAAAATGCAACCAAAAGTCACAGCTCACAGCCAATTCAATGCGGCAGTAATCGAAATTGTCTCCAAGTAACCAACCTCCGTCTCGCTGCGTAAAGCATGGACATGCTACAGCAGCAAACGCCAAGCTCCAAACGGCAGAGTCGACAATTTAATGATCGCCTATCGTGTACTTAAGTGAAAAGAATTAATTTCGACTTTATCTTAAACTGCCTCCTAGCAGCGGCAGTCGAGCATGCGCGTATTGACCACAGCGTGAACCTCGACGCCACCAGCAAACATTCTCAACGCCAAACAAATGCGTTAATGCATTGTATCTGCCCAATCGTATGTCCGTCTGTCCGTCCATACCGTCATTGTACAAGTAAACACGTCTGTCCATCCGCTTGCTGCATGGCTCCACAGCTCAGCTTATGTACATATTACGCTGTGTGTTGCGGCGCTGTTGGCAGCATGTATTGTCAGCCAGGTGACAAATCTTCGACAAAGTACCCTCCGCGCTCAACAATAATAACGACACACTTACAACAACAATTGCTAGAGGCGTTTTTTTTTTGTTTTTGTGGATTTGTGTGTGTCGCCTATGTCCAGCTGCTTACCTCCGCCTCATTGACATTTATTCTCACTTCTTATTTCTGTGATCGGGTTATGTGGTGCGTGGACCTACAACGTCGTTGTTCTACTCAACTCTAACTAGTTTGAAACACAATGGACATATGAGTTTATTTAGCTAAAAATGCAACGCACGCACGAGTCGTTGGTTTTTTTCGTATGGATGTGTTTTTGTTTTTATTGAATGTGTGTAATAAACGTACGAGTATTGTGGGGGGTATTCATTAGTTCTTAATGTATTGTTGGCAAAAACATTGCCTCAAAGATCATTAGAACAACCAATGCCCAAAGTATTTTGTCTAAGACTGAATAAATAAAAAATACCNGTGTGTAATAAACGTACGAGTATTGTGGGGGGTATTCATTAGTTCTTAATCTATTGTTGGCAAAAACATTGCCCCAAAGATCATTAGAACAACCAATGCCCAAAGTATTTTGTCTAAGACTGAATAAATAAAAAATACTGACGATGTTGCGAATTTTTCTTTTGACAGAATTACCGCCGGCTATGCTGGTGACCCGCTAATTTATTCTAGCGGATTTTGGTTCTGAACCTTTACAGCATACATGTCTGAGATCGTGATAAGTTTCTTAACCAGTGACTGCCAAAGCACAAAACACTACGGAAAATTTTTAAAGCTTTCAATGGGGTTCTATAAGCGCGCCGAGAATACAACAGCAAAAGTTCTCTCTGATCATCACTGCTCTAAACAAATGTGCCGTAATGATCCCACCGAAGGTTAAGTTCGCTCAACAATACCCCATTCGCACAGAGCAAATCCTACCTGCCATGCTTAGTCATTTAATTACTCTGTTCCGGTATTTTCCAGACTAAATCCTGTGGAACTGTCAAACTACAAACTTACTCTCTTAGGTCGTTGAAAGCATTGAGCAGACGGAATTCGCAGTTGGTGCCTTTCTTGATATAGAGGGAGCTTTTAATAATGTCTTGCCTGAGTCTATTGTAAACTCCCTAAATAAGCTAGAGGTCGAAGCCGGCCTTGCTAGGTTTATTCACCGCATGCTTTGCAACAGAACAATTGCACCAGAAGGGAAAGTTCTTTCGCCGTTGCTTTGAGTTGTTGTCGTTAACGACCTGTTAGTGGCTGTGAATCTGCTTCTGCTGGGCGGTTGCCTATACTGACGATGTAGTACAAAGAGAAAGTTTCTGAATACACTGTTTGAACTTAGCGTGTGAACCCTAGCAAAACAGAGCTTGTTCTTTTTACTAGGAGGTATAAGTTACCGAATTGCAATCTCACCTCGATGGGCAGTCTTCCACTAGGGCTCTCTGACAGGGTGAAGTATCTAGGCTTGATCCTCGGCAGCAAGCTTTCCTTGAAGCCCAACGTATAGGAAAGAGTCAAGAAGGCTATAGTAGGCCTATCAAGTTTCGTTCGAAAACTATGAGGGGTTGTTTGACTTCCCTATCGACCTCATCGGATATCTAAGCTATGAAGCTCATTGGGTTCCTGGTCATAGCGAAATCCCGGTTAGACAAAGTCTGGGTGCTCCCTTGACCTTATTTGGTCTACTTCTGAACAGATTGACGTTTAGTCAGCTCAGAATGCGCTGGGCGAAAACCTTGGAATGCAAGGTGGCTAAATCCTTCCGGCCACGTGTATACCGGAGCGAATCCAGGGAGCTCTTGAGGCTAAGCAAGTTACACCTCTCGCCATTAGTGGGAGTTGTAGCTGAATATCATCGATAACCCTTACTACACCAGGTGCATGGAGGAAGATGAGGTGCAACACGTGATGCTCTGGTGCCCTGCCCTTGCGAACCTAAGATTCAAGCACCTCGAGCCGCAATTGTTCCACACTCCCAATGAGCTTCTGGGAATGGATATCAGTCGCGTGAAGAACTTCAGGTCAATCACAGAGCGTTTTTCATATAAGAACCCATGAAATTGCCGTTATCAGTTTATTTTAACGCATACCCCTAAACCTAACCTCAAAAATGCCATAAAAGGCGCACTGATGAATCTAGAATTTGGTGAAAAATTTCACCGGCGAAAAATTTCGTTCAATGAAATGGTTCACTTTATCATGAATGTGGAACGATTTCGGGGGAACGGCATTTCACATAGATATTTCGAAGTTGGGATAACAGCTGTCAAGGCCATTGAATACAATTTCGATTTTGAACATACATACATACGAGTAATTCGTACATTAGTGAAAATTTAGCAATTAAATTCATGATAAGGCTGTATATGTTTATAATAATGTTATCTAATATATTGGCGTAATCGGACGCAATCTACAAAAAACAAAAATTAAGAAGTACGTATTGCGGACCTCTTTTGAAGCACATGTTTTCTTCAAAGTTATGCATCACATACTACACGCAAAACGGTCGCAAAATTATCACAAAGTCGATCAGCGACTAAAAAAAAAAAATTGAAAATCCCGCACATAAATCAAACAGCTACACAACCATTCATTTTCGGTATGGCAATAGTCATTCCTTTTCACACCGAAAACATGTTTTTACACAAAAATTAAATGTTAGTTTACACTCACGCATGCATACATACATATACATATGTGCACAAACGTAGGCAAAGATTTCCAGGCAAACTAACGCATCGCTCAGCCGCTTTTAATAAATTAATTACAAATGACAATAAATTTAATTGAGCGAGCCTTGTTGGGCATAAATCTTAGGCGTGATGCACACGTGAGTCATAAAGCACTGGATGGTTACTATATTGGCTGGTATTTTAACAAGTATGTTTGTATGTATGGCTTGCTGCTTACCCCATGTGCAGAGTACCTTTTCTAATCAAGTACTTAATGTGTGCGGGCTCAATTCTCCTAAGCTGCTTTTAGACAATTTCTACGAAGTACAATTTCTTTGAGTTTATTTCTTTTCTTCTCTTTGTATTCATCAAATAATTTATTACATTTAACTACACATTTACTAAATTGACCATAATATGTAATTTTCGTTGTTTAAGTGTCAAAATGACAACGCCAGATACACGATGCATTGACAGAGGTCAGTTCTAACAGCATAAAGACACCTTGCGCTTTTTACTACGAAAAGGTTTATGAATAAGAAAAGATAAATGAAGAACATGCATTTGGACACTTGTTTGGATTTGATGACACGACACTGATTTGAGTTGCGTTAGACTGATGAATATGTGATGCAACTTCGAGAGTTCTAAATTCCAGCAATTCCAGGAAAGCTAGCTATCTCACTTTTTGCTGTAACAACAGGAGTAGAGGAGAACTCCTTCGGATGTTTAGAAAATGCTAAATACTTTTAGACATACTATAAAGTTCGAAGGAATTTGGAATCTATGTGATAACGCCATTTAATTATGTGAGTGCACTTTTCCAACACACCAATTAATAGGAGCAGAGGGACCACATTTCCCGTTATCCATTTCCAGGTATCCTTTTTTATAATTACCACAGGAACCAACAGACTAAAAACTGGACTGTCCGGTTTTTGACCAGTTTTTAGTATGTTTGTTCTTGTGATAATTATCAAAAAAAAAAAATAACTATGGAGTGTGTGTGATCTGTTTAAATACACACATACACAATCACTCTATTCTCTTCTTGAAATACTGTTTGGCGTCTTTTGGAAGGTTGAAAGGCCTAAGAAATGGCAATCTCGCGGGTTGCCGACTGAGCTATCTAAGTATGGCATCGGAAGTTTATAACGTCAGAATTGGAATAGCGAACGAGATATCATTAAGATTTCTTTGATCGGATGCTGTAGAAGATATTAAGAGTTGCCGAACTAAATCGATCGGGAAATTTTTTCCATGCAATTTATCTATAAAAGCGGCTTCAATACACGCTACATTTGTCTGTCATGAAGTAAACGGCTTGGTACTCTTATAACTTTTTACAGTTATAATTTTAAAAAAGTCAGGAGACTTCATTCCTTTTGGAATCAACATTAACATCGCGAATAATATCAGCGTAGAAATGCAAACGGGAATAACTCTTACCTCAAAGGAATACTTTGGATTGGGTAACCAATTCAGAAGTAAAGTCCTCTCTCATCGTACAAAATCTACACTCAACATGCCTGTCCTAGTGTATGGTGCAGAAAGATGGACATCCGACGAGCTAAACCTTGAAGTATTCAAGAGAAAGATTTTTCGGAAGGTTAACGACGGCAAATATATATTTCGTGAAGCGAAGGAGCGCTAACGCTCCTGGTAAATATTCAACGCGGTACTCGCCTAGCCTAGCAGCGTACTTTAACTGTAAAGGGGCTTTCGGGAAAAACTGGGGGCCGTCACCTCATATCATTCACGGTATGTACACCGTAATCATCCCACTTATTTTTGCCTATGAAGCGCTGCTCTGGTAGAAAGCATTGGATAAAAGCAGCATCAGAGAATAATTGGAAGAATGCAGGGACTCACAAGCCTCAGTATATCAGGCGCCATGAGAATGGCTGAATACGATATTTTACTTGATGCCACCACAAGTATTTGTAACAGGTGCAGCCGCCCAAAGACTGAGGAAATCAAAATTGTAAAAGTCTTGAAGATAATTAATAGTGGACAGCGTAAAGGAATCTAGGTCGACTTGGATGTCCGAACTGCTTACCTCACGTCATCCTGGGATTTTAGTTTTAAGATTCCCATACACTTTCCAAACCGGGAAGATAGAGAAGGTGGCTTCCTGTCGGTAAAGGATGGTATTTCCGTCTACACTGATTGCTCAAAGATGGAAAAAGGAGTCGGCTGGGTTCTGTACACCATGGACCTTGAAATAAGGCAGCCATATCGCCTGCCTGATAACTGCTGCGCCTTTCAGGTGGAGATCTTTGCCATAGAGAAGGCTGCGTACACCAATAAGTTCCCTCTGCAGAAGTTGTGGGGATAATGACGAACAGGAATCGATTCACTACTCTTTTGTCAATGTCCAGCTCTCCAGGCAAGGTGTCTCAAGCATTTAGGATCCCCCTTGTTCAATAGCATGGGGGAGATAGCGGAGGTGAAAATATCGAACGTCTACGGCTTCACCAAAGCTTGACAGACTTTATACTGACAGTATGGATTAATCTCGATTCGAAGGATGTGCCTCCATTTAGCACTCACAGAGATCATCCACAATGGGCAAATCTGCATCCGAGTGCAAGTACGAGTCATTCGTTCGCCCCTTCTTAACCTAACCTAATCGAATCTATCTTTTGTGTATAATTTATGCAGCCGAGACGTGTATCAGCGCATATTAATGCAATTAAATGTGAAAAACCAAATTGAAATAAATATTTGTGTAGTATTTAAAATTATTTAAGCTATCAACAGCAGCACCATTTCTACCACTACTTGATAGCTCTTTATAATAAGCATACAACAGTGCGCTCAAGCAACAAAGCCAGAGCTAAAATTACTATTAATTGTGAATAGGAAAATCTCGAAACATACGGATTTAAGTGTAAGTATGTAAGAATGCCCATGCGCAAAGATGTTTAACGTATCACGCCGGCTAACGCAATTAACTAGTATTATATATGTATGATGGGAAATTATTATTTTTATTTCACTTTAGTTAAGCACCTTGTCTTGCTTGGTTAGTGGCCGTTATATGCGTTTGGTGTAGATTTTATGATAATTTCCGCCTTAACACCTAAAATAGTGTTTTGTTTTTGCCATTTGCAAGTTCAAGCCTTTATGCATGTGGCGCCTTCTAAATTTTTATCTGCATCGGCATCTTAAAATAATCATTATTGCTGCGTTGTTAGCGCCAGAAACCACAAATGTCTCTTTACTTCCTAGTTCTTTAAGCTCAAACGAGTATTCGCTAAATATACAATTGGCTAATATACATAGATTTTTGTGCAATTGATTGGCTAACGGATAGTGGAAAGATGAAATTGCCCAGGAAAGGAAGATAACGCTAATTCTATCTATGTATGTAGTTTGTTTTCTTCAGCACACTATGTAGTCAGCAAAAAGCTGAGCTGCATAAGATAAATGGGGTCTCCCAAAAATTCCGTAAAAATCATGAGATTCTCGAAAGTCCCAAAATATTTTCTGCAACATATAATATTACGTAAATTCTGCTTTACATATACGTAGGTACATACATAGATATATACGAAAAAATCTAAATATAACTTCCTAATTTACGAAACTAAAGCAGCATTTAACCCTAGATGTGGCATACAGTTGGTTGGGACCAAGTTTCCCTGGTTGCGTCACACGGGAGTATAACTTTATGGCTTGGAGAGTGGCTAGGCTAAGGTTATACCGAAATCGTGAAAAAGCTGTCTTCATCTCTCCCAGGAATTTTAGGCCAATCACCCTCTCTTAGTTCTTGCTTAAAACTCAGGAGAGGCTGGTTCATCTGTATATTAGGAACGGGATCATCGCGATCGTCTGTCGAGAGCTCAGCATGTTTACATCAAGGGTGGGTCAATTGTGGAAGGCTTGATTTATAATGACCTCACTGTGGGTGCCTTTCTCGATATCGAGGGCGCCTTTAACAATGTACTACCGGGGGCAGTAGTCAGATCCCTGGTAAAGCTTGTGGTCAAAACTGACCTTGTTAGGCTCATAAACCGCATAATTTGCCTATGCCGATGATGTTGCGCTTTTAGTGAGGGAGAAATTTCTGGACTCTTGAAATAAAGTTGTCGAGGAAGCCTAATATCGAGGAGAGAGCCAGGAAGGCT
>NW_016175325.1:0-1072 GCF_001687245.7 Rhagoletis zephyria
TAACATCGATTTTTTTGGACGAAACATCGATGTTTTGAAAACATCGATGAATCGTTTGCATCCCTACATACAGTCCAGTGTCTGGGATGTCTTCAAATTTCATATTTTCTTTAGATGAGAACTATAGCTATTNGATTTTTTTGGACGAAACATCGATGTTTTGAAAACATCGATGCATCGTTTGCATCCCTACATACAGTCCAGTGTCTGGGATGTCTTCAAATTTCATATTTTCTTTAGATGAGAACTATAGCTATTTGGCCCATATTCGCTTGTTGATTTCTGGAAATATATTTAAAGTGCTTTCGAAGTTACTTACGGCAATTTGATTATTTTCTAGCAGGCTTTTCCTGTTGTTTTATAAAAAGCTGGATAAAGAAGTATACTTCGCAAAATGTGTTTTTTGTCTTTTTCGCCAATATTTTTCAGTAGTAAAAATTAAACAAAAAGAACGCTTCTTCGATTCCCATTAGACTATAGTCTATAGATATAGGCTCAGTTAAAAAAAAAAAGCCTAATCATGTTAAAGTACATCCATCTTTTGTATTCATGTTTTAAAAAAAGATTTATAATAAAACTACAAATCAATGATGTAAATTTTTTTAGGTACAATTTGAAATTTCCATTTTTCATCCCTGATGTGAACAGTCAAATACGTGCGTAATAAATTTTGTATGAAAATATTATTTTTAAATACGAACATTTGGCTGCAATTTAGTTTGGCATCCCCGGAGTTCCGCATTAAGGTAGCTATGGAACGATAGAGGGAGTTCTCCTGATTGCAAATATATATACTTTTAGCCGCAGCAGGCTTTTAGTTTTTAAGTTATTTGTTGTTAAAGTTTGTAAATTGAACTAACCTCTCGGCGCTATTTCACACAATAAACACTTTATTTATGTGCACACTTCGGCAAAATAGTTGCATTAAAACCCCGGCCTGAGATTTCCACTTTAATATACAATTCTTAATTAATTAATTAAGTAAAACGCGTTTATAAATGTCTTCACAAACGTTTGCACATTTCACAAACAAGCAGAAATAACAATGGCTGACAGTAACACAAAATGTATG
>NW_016175325.1:3857-10123 GCF_001687245.7 Rhagoletis zephyria
GGAACGCAAAAAGCACTATTTCCTGTAAAAACGTCAGTCGGTTTGTATACCTGTCATTTGTACAACAGTGATTTGCTGAAATATCACTAATTAATTATTAAAATCTACACATATTCAAATATTTCGTTGGTTACTTCCTTTTTTTTACAAATATAAGGTTCTTTGCTTACACCACTTTCTGTTTTTGTTTGCACATGGAAATCAGCTGATCGTTTGACAATTTTCATGAACTTACAGGAAAAAAACTCTGGACTAAATCCTGTAACTTCTGACTAGGAACTGTTACTCAGTTACTCTCTCAAAAGTGTTCCCACTTACAGGTTTTATGTCAATAGGAACGACTTCCTGTAAATTCTGACTAAATCCTGTAAACCGGAGTGCTATTGGAATCGTGACCTTAATATAGAATGGCCCTATCTCGCATCGTCGCTGAAATACATAAAGCCGCAACTAAGTAAAAATCCAAAATTCCCTTTTTGATTTATTATGATGCATTTCATCGAATTATAAGTCCCCACATCATTTTAAGCTATACAAAATTTTAGTCAGTTACGGATTTTTTGTTTTTCAGCGACTATGAGTTAGGGCCTTTCTATATTAAGGATTATGAGGAACGTTCAGAATGTTACTTTTTCAGATCAGAATCAGAAGCAAATTGGTTAAAAATATACATATGTAAATTAGGGTGGTCCACAATAAGTAAAGTCGGAATTTTAATGCTCTCACCCCTAGGATTGTTTTATATCGAAAAAAGTCTACCCCTATTTTTTATTTTGACATCCAAAAATATTTAGAGGTCGCTCAAAGCGCTCACAGTTGTCGCATGTATTTTATATGGGAAAAAACAACTTTTCGTAGAATTAATAGTTTTCGATCTTCGAATAACATCACCCAATTGTTTATTTAACAATTTTTTAACACTAAAGGTTTTTTATATATCCCCCATTGCATTTTCTGGGGTTTCGGCGAGCTATAAAATATGGTTACTATGAAAAAATGGAGAAATAAATAATTGGGTATGATTTTTGTGAATCTGCTGAAGAGGAACAGTTTTCCGTCTGAAAAATATTGATTTTCAAGAAGAGTATTTCTACAAAAAGTAGGGTTTTTCTCATATAAAATACATGCAAAACTTTGATTTGGTTTTCAAGAAGTCTATACCATTTCTACGAAAAGTAGGGGTTTCCCCATATAAAATACATGGAAAACTTTGAGCGCTTTGAGCGACCTCTAAATATTTTTTGATTTCAAAATAAAAGAATTAGAGTACCTATATTGTTTTGGTTTGCCCACCGTTGGCAAACGTGGCTCTTTGAGCCAAATGCCGCTCTTTGCTTAGCAACGTGTGGCTCTTTTTACTTTCACTTTGCTTAGAACATTTTGGCTCTTTTTACTTTTCAATTGTGTTGTTTTTATACCCGAGCGCACTTGGGCACAAGGGTATTATAACTTTGTTCGCATAACGGTTGTATGTAACAGCCAAAACGAATCGGGATAGATATGACAAATGTTTACATAAATGATCAGAATGAAAAGAGAAGTCGATTAAGCCATGTCTGTCTGTCCGTCCGTCTGTCCACGTACACGATAACTCGAGAAAAAATTGAGATATGTCAATGAAATTTGGTAAATAGGTTGCCCTTTATCCAAGGTAGGTTGGGATTGAAAATGGGCAAAATCGGACAATAACCACGCCCATCTCCCATATAACGGTATTTTCGAAATATACAAAAACTATGATATTTCCGTATTTTCCAGGGTTGGGTGGAGGTCCCACTAACCCCCAATGAATAAAATAAACACAGTAGTTTAATATAGCGAACACAACCACACACACACGCGGCTGTTTGGCCAGACTGCCGGTCAGTGTTGCCAGGTCTTCGGCATGAGAAAACGTCCCTCTTGGTCTGAAAAAACGTCATTTCCTACCCAAAAACGTCTTCAATTGAATGTACAGAAAATTTTTCTTATCAAACGTTTATTGTATACAACGGTACATATCGAGCCCTAACCGCCAAAATAACGTAAGCGACATTTTTTATCAAAATTTTCTTTTTGATGCAGAAATATTCCTAGAGCATTTAGATGCATTTCTGCATCAAAAAGAAAATTTTGTCGCTTACGTTATTTTGGCGGTTAGGGCTCGATATGTACGTAATGTATATTAAAATGTCATTTCGACAGAGCACATTTAAAATTCATTGTAAACTGGNATACAGGGTGCCCCAGAAGTAACGTGCCAAACTTTAGGGGAAGGTAGGTGGGGGGGTGAGCTCCTTGATAAACAAAAAATTTTCAGGTAAAAGTCTCACAATATTTACATTTTTTCGAATTAAAAAAAAATCGTGCCTTTTCATGTGTTTTCTTTAACTGCAACTACAAACCGGGCAATACTTAGTAAATTTTTTATGTAAAATACTTCCAGATAGTTGCCTCTCCATACTCAAATGCAATGTAGTTAAAATATATTAAGGAACCATCATAAAATTAGGACTTTTTCTGGATTTTTAACTTTTTGATATTTTCTTCCCCAACTTTGACTATCTCGGGTGAAAAAAAAATGTACTGAGCTATAACTTTACATTACATAAAAAAATTGCTCATTTAATAAAGATTTCAGAAAGGTGCCACACTTACTGTTTTGAATAGAAAAAAAAAGTTATAGCCGCTTTTGTGGGTAAAGGACTGAGACACGCTAGAATGTATTTAATAGATTTAAATTGAATTTGCTCTTGTTACCGTCAAATGACATGCTAAATAGTACAAAGGTACATTATTACCTGCTCCTGACATTATTTTGTGTTACTTACCGGAATTAGTGAAAGTGGATTTTGTGAAATTGGACCCTTCGAACATTGTGTTATTAATACTATGACAGAGAACACGCAGTATACGTCGCATGAATATGCGGATATTCACCTAATTTACGGTGAAGCTTGCTGTAATGCCAGAGCTGCTCAAAGACTCTATGCAGAGCGATACCCCAATCGTCGACATCCGGGTCGTGAAGTATTCGCCCGGACCCATAGAGAAATATATGAAGGTAAGTGATTTTTACACCTTTCTTGTTTGCTTGCTTGTTAACTATCATTTTTCACTTTTTTAAGGTCGCATACCTGGAAGGCGTGGCGGCGAAACAGGACGTCCTGCAACGGTAGATGTTGAAGCTGTGTTAGAGGAAGTGGAACTAGGTCCATCGACTTCAGTGAGAATGATGGAAAGACGGACGGGAATACCAAAAACTACAGTTCACAAAGCTTTAAAAGACCATCGATTTCATCCCTACCACATTCAACGTGTTCAGGCTCTACAGGAAAGAGATTACCTGTCGAGGGTTAGATTTTGCCGTGAAATGTTGCGAATGCATGAATCAGACCCCAACTTTTTTAATAAAATAATTTGGAGCGATGAATCATCATGCAAACGTGATGGTTATTTTAATTTACATAACCTTCACAGTTGGCAGATAGACAATCCTCACGAAATGAGAGAAGATCGTTCGCAGTACCGGTACAAAATAAATGTATGGTGCGGTATTTTTAATTGTCAGATATTGGGACCTGTGGAACTGCCGCCAACGCTCAACTCTCACAGTTATTTAGAGTTCCTTCAGGAACGGCTTCCAACTCTTTTGGAAGATGTACCCTTAAACCTGCGGCGAAGACTATGGCTGCAAAATGACGGGTGCCCTGCTCACTACGGGCGTGAAGTAAGAGCTCATTTAGACGAAACTTATCCTCGCCGATGGATTGGACGATACGGGCCAATCACGTGGCCCGCTCGATCGCCAGACCTGAATCCATTAGATTTTTTTTACTGGGGCTGTCTTAAGGACAAAATTTATTCAAAAACAATTCAAAACGAAGAGCATTTGCGGGAACAAATAAATGGAGCTGCTGCTGAGATAGCCCAATTGAGTTTAAGATCTCTAAAAGCGTCTTTTCTTAAAAGGTGCCGAGCTTGTATTAGAGTAGAAGGTCGCCAATTTGAGCATATTTTATCAATAAATGAATAAATTTCTCTTCAAACGACTCATGTATATTTTATTTCACGTGAATCCATGCTTCACAAAAAATATTGATAGATATAGCCCTTGTTATAGACTCTAGTCCGAATTCCGGTAAGTAACACAAAATAATGTCAGGAGCAGGTAATAATGTACCTTTGTACTATTTAGCATGTCATTTGACGGTAACAAGAGCAAATTCAATTTAAATCTATTAAATACATTCTAGCGTGTCTCAGTCCTTTACCCACAAAAGCGGCTATAACTTTTTTTTTTTTTTTCAAAACAGTAAGTGTGGCACCTTTCTGAAATCTTTATTAAATGAGCAATTTTTTTATGTAATGTAAAGTTATAGCTCAGTACATTTTTTTTTCACCCGAGATAGTCAAAGTTGGGGAAGAAAATATCAAAAAGTTAAAAATCCAGAAATAGTCCTAATTTTATGATGGTTCCTTAATTTATTTTAACTACATTGCATTTGAGTATGGAGAGGCAACTATCTGGAAGTATTTTAGATAAAAAATTTACTAAGTATTGCCCGGTTTGTAGTTGCAGTTAAAGAAAACACATGAAAAGGCACGATTTTTTTTAAATTCAAAAAAATTTAAATATTTCAAAAACGGTGACACTTTTACCTGAAAAATTTTTGTTTATCAGTGAGATTACCCACCCACCTACCTTCCCCTAAAGTTTGGCACGTTACTTCTGGGACACCCTGTATACACTTGTGATCAGCTGATTTAGTCATCAATATTTTGATCGATTTTGGCTGTTTCTGTTTATTTAATGTTTATTATTTTTCCATAAAACCCAAGCTCATTAACAAACAAAATATAAATCCACAAAAATTATAAACAATCTGCAAATTTTCAGCTAGATTTTCAACTTTTTGTTCAGAGTTTTTAGAAATTTTTTTTTGAGTATGCAGTTTGATAGCCCATTAAATTTCAGGGCAATAATATGTAAGTTTAAAGGTGCTAAATAATCGAGTTGATTTTTAATTTTTTTTTCTTGCAGGCATTTCGTTAGGGGCTCGGTTGTCGAAAATGCTAAGTTACGTTCTGCTAAGAAGGAGCATAGCAATAGGTCCATTCAATATCAAAAAAGTGTTACGAATTGTTGCTAGTACTTGCAAGTTTTTACTGGGAATGCATTCAATAACCCAAAAAATTTGCAAGAGGGAGAGCGTAACAACCCGAGAGGGCTGCAAGTTCTTGCAAGTAAAAATTTTACTAGCAGGAATTTGCAGGAGTCAAAAAGTAAGGTTATGTTTCTGTTTAAGAGGATGATTTGATGAAACATAATTAGTGAAATGAAAATATGGACGAAAAATTTAAATCTAATGAATATTTTTTTATTTTTATGACGATGGGAACTATTCCCAATTAAAAAGAAAATTGCGCGCCAAAACTTAAACGTCAGAAAGTGTCAAAATGGCTTAAGTTGCAAGTTTATAGTGCTTTCAATAACTTTTTCTGAAAATTTTTTCTTGCTCTCAATTTTACTCTCTATTTTTCTTGTACGCTCTCACTGCAAGTACTTACTGGAAAAGTTATTGAATGGACCTAATATTTCAGTCTTTTTTGTGTTCATTACATTTTCAATTAAGTCTTAAAAAGTCGCCTACTTTTTTCTGACGTTTTATGCTGCACAGCTTATTTGATGCTTTTGCGAACGTGCCTGCTGCAATAGATCGGCTCTTCCTGAATTGGCTTTTAACGTGCAATTGCAAACATTACAGCAAGCCTCGTAACCTCAAGTGTTTACACAACCAGCCTTTGAATACGGGATCCTTAGTCCAAGAATCCAGAAAAAATCTTTTGAAGCAGCTGCAGCAAAACACAAAGATTGTAAAGATTTATTAAGAAGATAATTCAAAATCAGTTCTACTTATAAGATTTAGTAACAAAAAAAAATTACTGGGAAGTTAAAAAACGTCATTTTTTACACAAAAAACGTCCAAACGTCAACAGGGTACAAAAAACGTCCAAATGACGTTAAAAACGTCAACCTGGCAACGCTGCTGGGAAGTTAAAAAACGTCATTTTTTACACAAAAAACGTCCAAACGTCAACAGGGTACAAAAAACGTCCAAATGACGTTAAAAACGTCAACCTGGCAACGCTGCTGGTACCCTGACGTCCACGAAGAGGGGAGAGAGAGAGAGACTAACTGGTCGGAGGTCGGCGTCGTGGTTCAGACAGCGGAGACTGTCTAGTGGCTAGTGACCACAGTATAGACAGTAACCAACCTTTTTGGG
>NW_016175326.1:0-10123 GCF_001687245.7 Rhagoletis zephyria
GTTGACCACGCCGCCGCCGCAAAGCCTGTCGGCGTAAACCTCTACTGTGCATGTATTGTTGCTATATAATCTCCTTGATATAACAGATTTCCTTGCTTGAAGTTATATTACATACATGTACTTACATATGTATTTTTAGAATGTTTTATTAAAATTTTTATTTCCACGACTATCTTCCATTGTTGTCAAGCAACTGGCGTCACTCCGGAGGCAATCAGTATTTGGCAAATTTCTCTACTGTTAAACGCACTGATTTGTTTTAGAACAATCAGTGCATTTACATATTTATTTGCTCTTATATATTTACATACATACATATGTGTGCATGTGTGCTTTTTTATGTAGCCATTCGTGCTGCATTAAAATCAATTCCTTTCATTTCAGTGTGAACAATTTAAATTTTTTAGAGCCAATCAAATTTGGTGTTTAGCGATTTGAATGAGTGCGCAAATTTACTATACACGCTTTCGCACATTTACATAACTGCACACACACACACACACACACACACACGCCCATATATGTATGTACACATTCACACATGCAACCAACCATAAACATAAATCGTCTAAGCACTTATTTTGCTGGTACATCAAATTTTTTGGTTGGTTTTGTTTTTACGTATATGCACTTAGTGATTTGCACAGGATTTTGCAGTGCGCTTCAATGACTGCCGCCGCTTGCTGCTTGAATGCCTCGAAGCCACGAAGCCCCGCACAGCATCACTGCCTTAACGCCTTTTACGTNCTCAAATGTGAATGTGTGTGTGTGTGTTTGTGTGGGCGAAAGATTTAAGAGTTTGTAAATCCAAACTGAGCAGCTTTTTTTTGTAATTGGCTTAAAAACTTCCAACATATTTTGTTTTACCAATTGAAGAATTTCGAATAATGATGCTTAGCGTTTAGGAAAGAAGGTAATTAGTTGCGTTATTTTTATATATATTATGTAGGAATCGTTTAAAGCTAGAATAGGTCTTCTACTTAGTATAAACCTATTTGGCTGGGGCTCACCTAAGCTCGTAGCTATCAAAGAAGTTACCTTAAAAAAAATAGAAATTGCAAATACCTGGCGTGCGAATAGTCAAACAACTAAAAACAATCAAATAATTAAAAATAATCAAACAATTAAAAATTATCAAATGATTAAAAAAAATTATTTGATTATTTTTGTAATGGCCATCAATCATGATTATTTTTGAGAATTTTTAATTATAATTAATTATTAATTGCTGGGTTATATACGAAAATTAAACTAATTATTAAAATTAAAAAATGCAAAAAAATAATGATTACTAACCGTAATGGAAATTTACCAGCTCTGTCAAAAATTTCCAAAAATTTCATATTAAAACACATTCATTTTTCGATACTAGGTAATATAAAATTGAGTACCCCACTTTTCTTAGAACAACGCCCTGGGGAAAAAAATGCATTTTCGAACGTGAAAAGGGTTGTTTTACTGATCATTTTTTCGATTACTATGCATTACATTTTTCCACTGGCTAGATATGGATTTCTAATGGAAAAAGTGAAATCAAATAGTTTTTACAACTAACACACATTTCACTGATTTTGGATTGGTGGGGGCCGTAGTCACTATTGGACGGGTTCGTTTTAGGCGACAAAGATCTATTACAGAACTGGAAATTTGATTCACTAGTCCGCGGTTTTCCAGCAGGGTATTTATTGTAAGTACGTAAGTGTTAGAAGTATGCAGCTCTATAATACACTTTACTTAGCTGCTATCCTCACAATTCTTTTACACGCTCTACTCTGCTGCCACTTTTGTACCCCTGTTGCGTGGCTATTGATGTGATTGCATTGAGTGTACCGGGATTGAAAAAAAGATACTCCGCTGACTTGCTTCCGGTGTCTTGTGAGTATTTTTTTTTTCTCTCCTTCTGCTTTTACTTCTCCCTCGAGAGTGTGGTATTCAAAATGACATTTTAACTGGTGCGTATAAACTTGAACTTTTTATGAATGTATATTCTTAACCTTTTCTTATGCCAACTCTTGTTAAACACATGTTCGTGTTATTGTATCTTTCAGCATGCATGTATAGTACATACATACGCATGGATACATGAATATAGAGTCAATTTTTATATGGGATGTTTTTTCTTTTTGCATTCATCATCGTTGTTGACTTTTTGTTATACTTGTCATTGTATTTAAATATTTGTTCCTCTTAAATTTTTATTACTTTTACATTATCCCTGTATCTGGGTATCTTTTCTTAGAAAAGCGCGTTTTGATGATGTGTTGCTTTTAAGGTATCGTTTTTTAAAACTCTACTTTTGATTCTGATGTCACCAAGCAAAGTAAAGAGACACCAAAAATTGGCACACGCATGAAACGTGGACCAAATAAAAAAGTGAATTTAAATTTTTTTTCGAATATCGCTGGAGTTGAGATATTAATAAAATGTATTTACTGTCCAATTAAATTCAAATTCCGAATATGTATTAGCTACGTGAAAATAACCATTTAGATTGAAAACTTGTCCGACAGGTGACGCTGGAATAGAGATTTCTATAAAACACTGTATTTACAATCCGATTTGGTTAAAATTCAGAACAACTATCACCCACATAAATTGAAGTCCTTACTGTCTGTTTCGGTTTGAATTCAGAACATTTGTATATTATTCGCGTGCATATGTACATAAAGAGAATTACTTTTTCCTAAAATCGGGACGATATAAAAATATTAAAACAAAAAAATTGAATACCTTACGTAAGTTATGGGTAATAAAAGTATTGATATTTATTTATTCCTTTAACAAATTTTTTCAGAACTAAATCCATGTGAATCGAGTTGAAAATATTCGGTGATATTATAAGGAAAGGCTAAACTAAATACTTAAATTCACTAGAGTTGCCAACTCTAGAATATTCTCTTAGATACATATATACTCAATGCTAAGTAGTTTCTTTGTTGACGGTTTCAGTCATTTCCTTCTATACAAAAAAATTAGGGAAACATTTAACAAAAAAAAAAAAAAAAATTGCCCAAAATCAACAGCTCGTGTTTTTCCGAGCGCTAACTGGAAAATTTAGACAGGTCTCCGAAAATTTTACATATGCACATAAATTACAAATTTCTAAATTAAGTTTCACAAAAAACACTTTTTACACAATTTAGACAGGTGTCCGAAAATTTTACATATGCACATAAATTACAAATTTCTAAATTAAGTTTCACAAAAAACACTTAATAACAATTAAGTTAATTAAAATCATAAATTAAAGACTGTTTCGCTGCTAGACGATTCAAACTTCGGATACTAATATCACACTAGTATTCTGCGCTGTCGGCCATTGCGGCAGCTGGGGCAACACCATGCTAAAAATGCCAGTTGATAACAGGGAAAAGGATGAAACTTTTGAGCAGAATGGTAACAAACATAAATAACCACAGCGATATCTACCCTACCAGAACAAACTGGGTAAATACTGCATATTTTACTGGTAGTAGCCTTACCTGGTGTATTGGGTAAAGTTTCTAAGAATTTCTTGTTAGCAATATGAAGATTTTACCGTCTTCTACTTTACATATTCATGGCCGTGTGAGTATTTGTACGATTTCAGCCAGCAAAATCATCGTAAACGAGCTCATAACTGGATATTTTATCGAATAGAAACCGGATAAAAATTCGTTTATGGTAGCCGTTCACGATTCGTTTTCGAATACTTTTTCGCTTGAAATTGTGGACCGCCTACGAACAGTCATAAACGGATTGAAAAAGCATTCGTAGCCGAATTTTATATATCATAAAATATTGTGGTTCAAGAAAAATTTCCAACAAAATTAAAACTTTTTCTTATGATGAAAAATTACTACAAGCCTCTTTCTATTAAATTTTTTGTCGATCGATAATCCCTCGTAAAATATAATGTTCGTAAAATGTACGTTTTCTTGCTGGCTGGGATTCTAACGTCTGTTTATTTGAAATTTTTGAAGTAATTTGTGATTGTGTTTGAGATTTGAAAACGAAAATTTATTTATTTTGGAGTATAGGGTAAATTGTTCTGGTAGGCTATGTTGTTGTCATTGTGTTTCTGTGGTTTTAGTGACTTGCAACCAGCGACAGTTTAGACTGTCAAATACCATGCTTAGTATATACACTTGTGGTCAGCTGATTAAGGAAAGTGGCATTTTGACCAGTTTTGGTTATTTTTATTTTGTTTGTCACATAAATCAACATTTAAAACTTCTGACAAAAATTAAAAAATTAAACAAACTCTAACAAATACATCCAAAAATTTTAAACTTTTTATCAAAAATTTTAAGAAAAATTTAAGGTATGCAGTTTTATAGCCCATTAAATTTTAGTAATTTTATTTTTAGTAATTTTATTTGCAGACAGTGCTAGGTACTAACATACTTTATAACTTTAACCTACTAAAATTTAATAGGCTATAAAACTGCGTATCTTAAATTTTTCTTAAAATTTTTAATAACAAGTTTTAAGTTTTCGTGTGAAATTGTTCAAGTTTCTTTAATTTAAGTATATAAATTTTGTACGAAGACTGAAATGTGAAATTATGTGGTGCTAGTTATGTAATGTGCCAAACTTTTGAAAAAAAAAATATAAACATTAAATTGACAAATGGAAAATAGCCAAAACTGGTCAAAATGTCACCTAACTTAAATAGCTGACCACAAGGGTATGCATATTTTCAAAGCCCTCACAAACGAAGATATATATCGTCAAATACGAGTACATGTGTATGTCGGCATTTTTTTTGCTCTTTTTTTGTGTGAATATTTCCATGACTTTTCTTGGTACTTCAGTGCCGTAACGAGCCTTTTTTTACATTCAATGCATGTCATTATGCTGCTTTTGAAGCCTTAATAGGTGCTCATCACTGCTTCCGCAAGGAGACCTGATTTCCCTGAAATTTTTCGGTATTTGTGGCAACGCAAACTTTGTTGTTTTTATTGTTGTTGTTGTCGCAAGCTCATTTCTTATATGACAATGATAAATGTCAGTTTCAAAGCAAAAAGAAAAATTTTCGGCAGATGCCAAAAGAAATCACAATTCGTGTAAGTATTTGAAAATAAAAAGTTAAGGAAATTGCCGAAAGGGAAGCTTCTGATTTGGTAGCAAGAGAAAAGTGTCCTTTTAGATTAGACTCATGGGGGCAAATACAAGCCGTATGAACAAAGCAAGTGCGGAACTTGGGTATCATTTAATGCTTTAAATTTACTCCAAAAATGCGCAAATGAACGAAAGCTATGTAAGTCGCTATTTACATACACACTTCGTAACAACTACCATTCGTTCTCCTCTTGAAAGCTATAATGCACGCTGGCTTGTATATTTGATATATTTTCTAAAATAAGTATGTACATGCTGCTATTTTTAAATTGCTCCTCATTTTTCACATCACTTCTGTAATAAAAATCAAAATCAGCTACTCTAACTTTAGCCACTCTAAACATACCGTCATATTTTATTATTAAATCATTTGCAGTAGAACGTTTATTAGCATCGCATTGTGTTGGTGTTGTCTCAAGAGGATATAGAGGTATGTATACATATGTATATATGCATATGTATATGCAGCAAGCTACATAGTGTCATTGCCACGCACAAGCGAGGTAGATTCCCCACTTGAACAACAACTTTAACACAAATCAAGAAAATTTAAGGGTGACACCGTGCAAGGAGTGGGAGACCATCAATCGATCGCGCAGTCGTCGGTTTATGGAATTTTTTTGGGGCGCGTTTGTGTTCGCATGAAAATAATGGGGGGTGTCGTCGTGTTCTTTAAATAGCTTTTAGTTCATTCACTTCTCTAAATTGCCCAACAAAGCGCATGCAATTTATCCTTGTAGGAGTGTTGCATGCAAATTTATAGTGTAGATATGTACAAAAATATATGTTCTTATTTATATATAGAAGTACGTAGTACATACATAGTTGAACGGCAAAAAGAAGAAGCTTATTTCCTGCTTCCAGCATCAATTATGTCAAAAGAATTTTATGCGGCAGCTTAAAGACTTGTAAGAAGTGTGACACTCTACAGTGGTTCTCTCTTATGTGCCTACATATGAGCGCACGTATTTTCAAAGGAGGTTGGAACAGCAGAAATGCGCCTGAAGAACAACTAGGCTCCCGAAGATCACAGCATACTAGCTGAGCTGTTGTACTGAAATTAAAAACTACTAAATAGTTACTTTACCTTCAAGGCTTTCAAAAGAGTAATATTCCAATAAGAAAAATGTATTCTAGGAATTAAAAAAAAAAAACGAATGGCCTTATTCGTAACAAAACAAAATGTAATGCCAAGAACGTTACCGCAAAAGAATCAAACTGGAACAAAAGTATTGAGAGCAGTTTGAACGGGAACAAAGTGAGAACATAAGGTTCAGGTACGTTTTCGTAAAGTATAAAATGTGAACAAAACTCTCAGGAATGTTCTTCAAAAGAACTAAATGAGAACAAAACTCTCAAAAACGTTCTCAAGAAGATTGACATTAAATAAGAACACAAGTTTTGAGAACTTAAGGTTAAGAATGAGAGGTACGTCTGTGTGTTGGGAGTAAAAATCATTTCCATGAGAGAGAACGATGATTGTTAATTATAAGCCAAAGAAAACCTGGATGATTTCAATTTTCATATCATTTTTCATTTTATGTGCAAGGCAATTTCCTGCCCTAAGGCTTTCGTTGACTTAATTTCAATAATAATCTTTCAGCTCTTTTCTGATGCAACGCTATGAAAAAATGTTACTCTCGCTTCCTTCTTTAGATTTGTTGCCAATTCGTTCCCTGTCAGAATGTTCCCGAGGCTTTAGTTCCTAAAGTGTTCTTCGACAGAAAGCTTCTTAGACTTTTGTTCATTACCAGAACGTTCCGCAGACTTCTTTTTCTCAATTTGATCTCTGAGAAATGTTGCCGAAAGTTTTCTTCGCATTTTGTTCTCTTTGAGAACCTTACCCTGGGTTTGGTTCGCATATACTTCTCGCTGAGAACGTTCTCGATAGTTTTGTGTTAGAGTATTTCCTCTGAGCTGTAAGCAAGTGTGGATAATTTGGGATCACAGACTTTTTAAAAATTAACAAGGCGTCCAAAAATGTACTCCAGGTGCATTTTCTACACATAAGTAAGCTTTCTTTGAACAAAAACTCCAAGTGCCACCTTATCGGATGTTGTCATTTTCCATGTTTCTGCGCCATATACCAGTACGTACATACATAACGGCCGCTGTGGTGTAGTGGTAAGCAGTGCGCGATTCCACTCCGCAACGCCTGGGTTCAAGCCCTGGTCAAAGCAACATCGAAAAAAATATAGAAAAAGGTTTTTTCTTAACAGCGGTCGTCCCTCGGCAGGCAATGGCAAGCCTCCGAGTGTTTTCTGCCATGAAAAACCGCTTCTCATAAAAATGCAATCGCCGTTCGGAGTCGGCGTAAAACTGTAGGTCCCTCCGCTTTGTGTGACAACATCAAGGCGCACGTCACAAATCGGAGGAGAACCTCGGCCAAACACTAACATATGTGTAAGCGCCAATCTAAAAATAAAAAAGAAAAACATACATAACTCGTCGTAGTCACGTGGGACATCCACTCCGTTATTGTTAATGTTTTCTTTAGGATTACCATTACTGTTACCATTCAATTGGGAGGAAAATTTTCTCTCCATAATTTATGTATTTTCTGGACATCGGTAACTAGGTCGCCATATGTGTGCTTACAGGAATTCGCGCTGGTGTTGAAACCTTCCGCATGTTGCCTAACTTTCTGATAAAATTTTCGCCCGTTTCAAGATTTTTGCACTCACGTATCTCTCCTTTATTACGGCATAATACGTCGCGTTTCCATCTTAAGCTCCCTATATCGATCCCACATGGCGTTGCGCGATCGGAGCGTGGCCTACGTAAATAAATATAACAAAATATAGCAAAATATATTCAAGACTATCAAGAATTTTCGACCAACTGGAAAATGTGAAACCATTTTTGATATCTTATGTCACAAATAAACGGTAATATTTCGCTCCTCCCGCCTATACCATGCTGTGCTAGTTCGGCAACCATCGATTCCGTATCGACTATCGGCTACCCTTTTCTTGGATCAATTTTTGGATTTTCCAAATTTAAAGAAAAGCTCCTTTTGCGGGGCGCGTATTAAATAGGTTTCTTAATGTTAGTGTCAAGTGATTCAATCCATGTTTAAGATCTTTGTTAGAAACTCCATGTGACCTAGATGCTTTTACGAGTGTCGATTTTTGGCTGGCTCTAAGACTTCTTCTGCCTATACTGGTCGATGTGCAGATAAGTGTATGTTTTTTAAAAATGAACAACTTTGGCCATTACTATCTACATTCGAATATATGTATATGCATGTATGTATGTATGTAGTTTGTCCAAATATACATATATATTACAAACGAATCTGGCAAATATGTGCCAATATATTTTTCGAATTTATTTAATACGTGCATTTTCAACTATCCAACTGTCTATATGGCCAATTTCATATAAATCTTTGAAAATGATCAAATTGAATTGTTCGACCGGCACACATGCAATGAATGCCGTTTCAGCGTTACACAAATAATGCACACCGACAGTGATAAAGCCAGACATCTTAAAAAGTACCGGCTGACAGCAGCAATGTTGGAAAGCGAAAAGGAAGTAAATAAGTAAACGAAATATATGACAACATGCTGCTTATAGCTTGCTGTTTAGTGTTTGCTTATTGGCCAACAGGCACATATTTAGTAACAAGAAGAGCGTTGCAAGAATTGCAATCGAAAGAACGCCATATCGGTGCATAGCAACAGTTTGTGAATTCTAGGATTTGCTAAAAGTAATTTGGTGTGGGCAGGTATATGTATATATAACTACTTATACATACATACATAAGTAGTCAGCCATGGCTGAACATACCATATAAAACATGCATACATATGTATGCCAAGGCGCGATGAAAGAGAGTTAAGTGCAGCATAAAATATGGCACAAGGTGGCAATAGTAAGACCATTTTTATGTATTTACATACTTATATGTATGTATGTATACGTTAATATATATAAAAACAACGCGTTTAGTATATCCAATAGAGACTTTACATTGCAAAGTGTTCGACCGCGTTTTGACCGTTGCATGTTTTTGTAGCATTGCTTAGATTTCAGTCTGATTTTGGCTTCGATGGACGAAGGTGGAAGTGCTATAACTGGTTGCGGGCCGAGGAATGCCTGGTCGGAACAGTGAAGATCCGACAAGATGTGAGGCCGGGCGCAGTGCTGGTATTAAACTAACATTCAGCCTCGAGGAATTCAACATTATAAGATCTCTTCAACAAAGGTAAAAGTGGCATACCATCCTGTGGCTTTGTAAAGACAAAAGTGCTCAGATCTCTGCAGACAGACCCCATGTTTTGTCAAAGACATTTTACCTTGCCAAAATGCTGGCAATGCTTTGGAGGTCTTGTGTTCCACGTGAGATTTCCTCGATAGTTTTGTATCCAAAATTACACCTAGATACTTCACTTCGGGAGAAGTCTGAATTGAGACTCCTTTCGGTGCGAGGAGGATGAGAACATCTAATCTTTTCCTTCTAGTGAAGAGCATAACACTAGTTGCTTTACAGCAAACAGCTGGCAGAGATGAGCCCGTGACTAGACAGGCCACATCGTTCGCATAGGCTTGAGCTTAGATATCAGAGTTTTTAAAAGTGGCAAGAAGAGAATCAACTACCAGGCACTAGAGCAAAGGGGAAAGCACAACACCCCGAGGGCAGCCCTTGTTAACTCCGCACGCCTACTCTTAATCTCAATCTCAACCGCAATGTCGATCTTAATATTAAGCTATACCCTAACGCTAGGCCTAATTTTATCCTTACCCTTAATCTTACAATTAATCTTAAGTCTTTATCTTACTCTTCTCTTAAATAACCAAAATGCATTTCTTCAGTTTGCCGTTTGTCAATTGAGCATCTCTGGGATCGGCTAGAAAAGATGAAGGCTTTGCTTTAAATTCGGTGTATCGTTCTTTAGAGGCCTTTCGGAGGTAAAATTGGACCTCAACACTTTCTTTGTTTATTTGCTCATTTTCTTTGACGGCGCTCAGGTTCTATATTTCATCATAATCGCGGACATTAGTATTCGAGTGC
>NW_016175327.1:0-7822 GCF_001687245.7 Rhagoletis zephyria
AAAACCGGTTTTTTCTTACTTTCAAAATCCGGAACCCATGTTTTTCAACTTGCAATTTTTCGAATAACTCGAAAGCCGGGTTTGCAAAAAATATGAATAATCGAACACCCTCATGTTTACGTACAATATTTTGATATTTACATATTTTATGTCAAAAAAACGCAAAAAATTTGCAAATCTGCAAAAGCGTGGATTACGTATTTTAATTAACAATATAATAACTGTGTAGGTACATATGTAGATACCTGAATACATAGTACATTATAGGTACATATGCAGCTACATATGTTGATATACATATATGTATGTATGTATATGGCTTTATAGATGAAATATTTGCATATGCACAAAAATGTGCCAAATTATAGTTTGCATTTTGTAAGCGAAAAAGGTGAATGAAGATAAACATCAATGGATGCAGTAAAATCAAAGTAAAATTTGCCGAAAAAAAATTATGGCATATGTGTTGCAAGCGACCAGAGGTTTGGATCAAAAGCGATTATAATTAAAAAAAAAACGTAAACCAAGCAAAAATAAAAGTAAAAATAAAAAGTATTTCGACATAAATTTCCTTAAAGCAGTGGAGCAAAAGATATTTATTTGTGACTTTATTACATTAGAGCCTTCAACTGATTTTGCAAAATTGCTGCGACGACGTAGCTGGCGGTCAAATCAATTATCATAGAAATGAATGAATAAACTTACGCATTTTGGTAACAACATTTTAGGGGATTCATTATTTTAGTTCAAAAGTTGCATAAGAAAAATGGAGTAAAAAATATTTACACATGTATGCCTGTACCGCAGTAGCCAGATTGAAATACCATGGTTGTATATTAAGGTGGTCCCAAAATACATGTTTTGGGGGGGAGTTGAAAATGTTAAGCCAGAATACCCGTATTTTTTTTAAGGGAAAAAAATATTTAGAACTGCCTCAAAGCCTTATGAAGTATGCGATGAATTTTATATGGAGAAAAACCCCTTATTCTTAAAAATGTTATAGAATTCTTGAAAATCAATATTTTTCGATCAGAAAATTATATTTCGCTTAAGGGGACACCACCCCATTATTTATTAAAAATTTTTTTAATATGATGTATTTTTAATAAGTCCCCCAAAAACCCCTAATAAATGCAATGTAGAGTCATAAAAATCGTTGGTATTAAAAATCGTAAAATAAACAATTCGGTATTAGTCTACTGTCCGATGAAAGAATATTGATTCTCAGAAATTATATGCCATTTCTACGAAAAAGTATTCTTCCCCCATATAAAAAATAATCCTACACGGAAAACATCATGGGCTTTGTTGCAGTTCTAAATATAATTTTTTTTTTTGTAACAAAAAATTACGCGTATCCTTTTTTTCGTAATATTCGTAATGTTTTTTTAAGCTAAATTTAGTGTTATTTTTGTATAAAAATACCGTCCCAGCTTTAACCAAAACCACCTAAAACAAGGTTTCAAACTTTATAAAAAATTTCGGAAAATTCGACATATTTTAAACTTTTTAATCTGAATCTTTAGAACAATTGTGGGTAAGCAGTTTTATAGCCAATATAATTTTAGTCTAATGAAGAGCAAGTTTCAACCGGCTAAAAAATCGCGTTGATTTTTGAGAATTCTTTTCGGTGACGGATTTTTGCACTTTTTTGGAATTATGCATGAATTTCTAATGAAATAAAATGCGGGAGACCGTTAGCAACAAAATTTCAAAATATCAATGCCATTTTTTTCAAGCTGCACTTTTTATATAAAAATCACCACAAAAGCAGTCTCCAAAAAAAAAAAAATAATGGGCTATAAAACTGCATACCCAAAAATGTTCTCAAGATTCAGATTAAAAAGTTGACGTTTAGATTAAAATTTGTTGTGATTTATATGTTTGTGGTTAAAGCTTTGGACGGTTTGTTTGAGTCACTGTAAGCAAACCTGCATCGATGATCAACAACTGTGTATCTCTAAGAATTGATTGAGTGCACACGAAAAGGTGTAAATTGTGTTAAATCAAAAGTTTTATTTTTTTACAAAATGCGATAAATGGCAAACTTTGTGAGTGAGCGAATATATTTGTTGTTCTTGTACGTTAAAACGGCAGGATGTATGTGGATAAAATTTTTCACGCAAATAGCACAGACGTTGATTAATTTACAGGACATTTTTTTTTTGATGAGCGTTGCCACCTGCTTAAAAATTGGAATTCAATTCAAATTGTAGGTTCAACATAATCGTACAAAATTAATGCCAAACGAAAGATATTTAATTTTTAATATATTTTTATTGAGCTTTGTGCCACGATTGTTTATTAGGAAAAATTGAAAAAGCAACAAAGTCTAAGCGGTAGAAGTTATAGCACTATTCCGGAGATCACCACATCTCCTCATCAGACTTCTTTTTCTAGACTTCAGCAGGGATTTAAAAAATGTTTGGTTTAACAATTTTTTTAAGGGGGTTGCCACCTGCCTAAGAAGTTAAAATTAAATTTTCATAATTATTACGAAAAAAAACTTTTATAATATTATATCGAATTATCTTCGACTTTCGTATTGCATTATCATTCTGAGTTTAGTTTCAAGTCTAGCTAGAAGTGGGTTAATAATTGATTTCAAGATTTTACCCGAACAAGCATACATCGCAATTTAATAAAATGCTTGTAAAGCCGCTTAGATTCCCTACGTAGTAACTAAATACATTTTTTTTATTTAAAATGCCAAACATAAATACTAGGATTTATGTATGTCAAAAAAGTTATTCTTTTTAAATTAATTTTAATTATTTTAAGATAAAATATAATTCGCATTTGAATACAACGAGTATTATTTGCACTGCCATTAATACCGACGTTGCATGCGAGTAAATGTAAATGTAAGCAAATCTGTGACATAATAATGCCTTGTGGCCAATAAGCCGTGACAATTTCGTGAGCTTACATACATATATACATACGTAAATATTTATATGTGCATTTACATACATACATACGTAAGTATGCTGTGGCAAGTACTTTGCGTTGAAGTAAATCATTTTTATGCTCTAATTACTGTGGCAAAGTGTTGAGTCAGCATCTAGATAAATGATAGCGCTTTTGTCTTTATACCTTTTCTTGTCATAAAATTTATATACATAAGTATAGTGTAGTGGATACACAAGCAACATAAACGTTATTAAATGTGGCATAATAAAAATAAGACTTAATGAAAGTAACCAATGCTCCTTGAACTGATTAGGCTTGGCAAAGCTTACAAGATTCGTTCTTGATTTTGCGACGTATGTACTCGTACTATGCGTTGTGTATGTGTGTGGTTCTTAGGAATGTTAATCCGTCGAAAGATAACCCATGCTTAAAGTTGAGCGTAGGGTATGTGGCACAAAACTGCTTTGTTCTCCCACGGGGCTTGCGAGCTGCTGATCTCCATCACCGAAAATTCCTAAGTGGCGAGAAATAAGTGAGCTGAGCATCAAAGCTTGATATGATTCACCTCCTCATACTCCATATAACAGCTGTCTCGGCAGCTTGAGGTGATGTTAAGTTAAACTACATGAATTCCGATCGGACAATGACCGATTAGAAGCCGCTACTGTAACGAGAGATTTGACGTCAGCTCACTTAAGAGTGTCTTGGTTGCCGATCGTCATCCTGTAGCCAAAAGGAGCTAGCCACCTTTCCTTCCAAGGTTTTCAGCCGGCATTCAGTCATCTAATTAAAAGCCCACCTGTTCAGAAGCGCACTACATTTAGTTAGTGGAGCCCAACCATTTCCTTACTCGGCGGCAATACCACCAAAGTGCAAAGCGTTTCCGAATCATCAAAGAACCAAGGGCCCTGACTGCCGCCTGGCTTTCGGAACTAATGCTTATATCCGACTAACAGCTTATTTGTCCAGAAGCAGTCCACAGGTTGCCATAGGTACTCCAATAACACCCATTTCAGGTGCAATTCCGCTGTGCCCGGAACCCAAATCAGTCTGATATGGGGGTAATCCAAGGAAATAGAGAGAGAGAGAGGTCACGCAGTGTCCGACTAGTTTTTTATCTTGCCATCAGCGATCCCAGGGCGCTGATAAACAAATTTATGGATGAAACTATTTGTTGGCCGGAATTTACGTAAAAATATTGCCACACAATTTTTCAACATTGGTGGATTTCCTTAAGTCGCAGGGTGCATTGATGGAACTATGATATATATAGACGCCCCGAAAGCTACTGAGTACCAATTTGTTAACCGGTATGGAAATCATTCAATTAATGCAATGTGATTTTTTTGTTTTTGTTACTGAATTATTTTGGAAAGATCCAAATAAATAGTTCTTAAATGTAGAAAAATATAGTTATTTATATAAACATACATATGATAGTCAAGACGGACTTGCTTTTTTTCCTTAATAATTTTCAAGGCAGCCAATTTATCAAAAAAAGTTGTAAAGTGATAAGTGATAAGTCGTTGGTGCAATTCGGCCCTGGTTTCAATGTAACCGAGACAAGTTCAACGTAATCGTCGCAAAGTAAGATGAAATGACTCGATAGGGTTACAAAATTTCAAGGAGAAACGATGACGTCTGCAGACAAATCGTTCGTGTGGCCTATCGTTCAAGATGGATAATAAGGCTGTGGCTTTGCCCGTATGAAAAATCAGAGTAAACAAGTTCTTAATCGCACATCTCTCCGCCAAGATGAACACACGCGCTAATTCAATTATAGAAGTACTCAAGAACGAATTTTCGCCAACTTTGATTGGGAAACTCCCACTTTGTTTATGTTGGTTTTGTGCCATCCTCAGTGCCAAATATATAGTTTGTGAGGCTGCTTTTCATGGTCACTACTTACATGGGTTAAAAAAATAAATATGTATATTTATGTACATAAAAATTGGATTTGATTGAGACTTTGCTGCGAAATCCCGCTTCTATTGAAACCATTTCAACGGAGTCAAAACAAATAAATTTGATAATCTCATAATACTTTTGTTCGTTTATTTATGTTTCAAAATAGAAAAATATTCGCAAATATACATATGTACCACTGTCATTCCATTATTAATTAGTTTTTTTTATTATTTCAGTTCAATTATTGTTTACTTATTAAAATATATACTATTTCAATACACATATAAATACTTTTCCCTATCTGCGCCTTTTATTCAACATCGTCGGCGATGATAATTACATTTGCGTTTCTTCGTGTACAGTATCACCTTCTCAGACTTTGGCTTTGTTGCATTGTAACGAGCAGAAGGGGCATTGGCTGGGGTGGCAGTGGAGATAGGCACGAAACTGCTGATATTCCGTCGTACGCTGATAGGTGTTACATTAATTCGTGAGGCACTTGTCGCACGTGTTGTTGTTGTTGTGACAGCATGATGTCGAAAATGCTGGCGATAGTGATTTGGCTGAAGTTTCTGCAGTTTCTTCAGTAGCTCTTGTATAAAATCCATTAATATTAAACAAATGTCATTTGACTGTTGATTTTCAATGTCATACCGTTGTAGAGAGTCTTCCCTCGCCGACGGAATTGCAGCGGTTAACAGACATTGTAGCAATATGAAGATAAATTCAAATTTTATGTAGAGAAACATGAATGTATTTTTTTTTTTTTTTTTTTTTTTTTTTTTTTTTNTTTTTTTTTTTTTTTTTGTTACTTTTTTGCACTGACTGAGAAAACGAGTCGCTTTCTTAACTCACGTTTCAAATGCGACTACTTTCAGAGGCCTTAGAATCAAATGACCCTTCATTTACAACTTGCGGCTGCCTCTTATCAGTATAAAATGTGTCCACACATATACATATTGTTTATTTACTTCAATAGTGTCATAACTCAAAAAAAAAAACACAAAATCGAGAAAACCCGCTTTAAAGTTTTGAATTTACATATACTCCCATAGTAAAATTGAATACATATCTCGTTCTAGTGAACTAATGGTAATCAATAACTCTATGAAGAAGAGGCAGCGTTAATTTCTTCGTACTTGACTTAGTACTTGTATTTTTTGAATTATTACATATTGAAGTAAATGAGCGATATGTACACTGCCGGCAAAAAGTATTGGCACAGAAAATTTGTCACAATATATGCATACATTTTTTTAAATTTTCCGCCAATTTTTTATAAAAATATAGTTCATTCTAAAACAAAAAAAAAATACATATATAATTCCTAAACTTATTGTAAAACTCCCGAAAATTCAGCAAATTGTCATGCAAATTTTCAAGTTTTAAATCAAATTTTTAGAATTATTTTGGGTGTGCAGCTTTGCAGCCCATTAAATTCTAGTAAAAAGCTGCAACTTCGGAGTTAGTCAAAAATCGCATTGATTTTTGAGAATTTTTTTTTGTTAAAGGTGCTTTGCATTTATTCTATATAAATTATTTTCGAAACAAAAAATTTTGTATGGAAGAGACTGCGTAAAAAAAAGCAAAACTTTATTATAATAATATAATACAATTGGGCTGCAAATTTACATACTCAAAAAAATTCTAGAAAAACTGATTAAAAAAATGAATGGAAATTTGTAGAATTTTCGTGAGTTTTGCATAAAGTTTAGGAATTATAGTTTAATGTTTTTTGTTGTAGAATGAATCATATTTTTATAAAAAATTGGCGGAAAAATTTTAGGAAAAAATTTGTTGCATATATTGTAAAAAATTTGCTTTGCCAATACTTTTTGCCGGCAGTGTAAATGTAGAAAACTTTCTTGTATTGATTTACATTGTTGAAGTGTACATAATCAACACTACACTTGTATACATAGCATTTAAGACTGTACTTACTCTATAACTAATCGTTCGCATATTTATACGAGTACAGCTGATCCTCTTTTTACGCGGTTAACTGGGACCAAAAATGTACGCGCAAAAACGCCGCCTAAAAATATATTAATTTTCATGCAAATCAGCCTATGCGGTCCAATTTCTACAATACACCGCGTAAAAAGGTAATCCGCGTAAAAAGATACGTATTTGCAAGGGTATCTTCTAAATCGTACGAACTCAATAAGTACATAGGTACATACGCCCATCTCTACAAAAATACATACATAAATATGTATGTATGTTTGCATAGATATTTTAAATGAAAACGAAAACTTATGTACTCAGACTAAATGAACAATACAAACAAAACAACATTTTTTAGAGAGAGAGGTCAGTGAAGATATTCACCGGCCCTTTGCTCCAGAGACCACCCCTCCTTATACGTTGCTTTGAGGGGGAAATCTCGCTCTCGGAGCCATCCTTGGTACATACCGATCAGTTTCTATCGGTATGAAGTAGAATTCTCCTAAGATAGCCGAGTGCCCAAACGCCGGAGAGAGAGAATCCAGCTTGCTTCAGTCTGATAGCTTTGCATGCAATGTCCACTGGTACCAATACCAATTAGGGATGCCCTTTACACCCGTTCTATCCGCTTGGCTAACGTGGACCTTTCCAGTTAGTTCCACCAGACAATGGTCCCATGCAGCGACATTAATAGGTTTAAAAAGGTTTTATACAGCCATTAAATAACCTTGGGGGAGACCCCATCTCCTTCCAATAGCGCTTTTACAGTAGCAAAGGGCAACCGATGCCTTTCTCACTCGTTCCTCCATATATGGTCCCCACATTAGTTTTCTGTCAAGAATCACTCCCAAGTATTTGACTTAATCAGAAAGCACAAGTGTTTGCCAGGATTAATAGCGAGCCCGCAACTTGCAGACCAGTTTGTGACTAAATGTATGTATCCCTGCACAAGTCGTACAGAGTGTTCAGAAACTTACCTCTGACACTAAGTGTCACGTCAGCGGCATAGACACCTTCTCCTTTCCAGCTCCTCCAGGATGTCATTAATGACAAG
>NW_016175327.1:8389-10123 GCF_001687245.7 Rhagoletis zephyria
CAAAGTTCCAAACCTTGTGCAAAATTAAAGAAAATTCTGCAAAATTTCATTCAAATATTGCACTTTTTATTTACGCTCTCTAGAAAAAAGTTGAGTATGCAGTTTTTTAGTCCATTCAATTTTAGTATAATAAAGTGCAAATATGAGGAAGCTACCATTGATTTTTGGGGAATTTTTTTGTTGAAGGTGTCGCACATTTTTTCCATATAAAAAATTTATCAAACATTATTTTATATGGAGAAAATGAGCGACACCTTCAACAAAAAAAAATTGCTATAAATCAGTAATAAGTCCCAGCTACCTCAAACTTGCACTTTGTTATACTAAAATTGAATGGGCTAAAAAACTGCATACTCAACTTTTTTCTAGAGAGCGTAAATAAAAAGTGAAATAATTGAATGAAATTTTGCAAAATTTTCTTTAATTTTGCACAGGGTTTGGAACTCTAATTTTTTGGTTTTATGTTGTAGAATTAACCACATTTTTATAAAAAATTATCGAAAAATAAAATATTAAAAAACAGTTGCCCGTATTGTAAAAAATTCGCTGTACCTTAACTTTATTGACTGACTGTATGTATGTACCACTGTCATTCCTTTGTAAAGTAGTTTTTTTTTTATTATTTCAGTTCAATTATTGTTTACTTATTAAAATACATACTATTTAAATACACATATAAATACTTTTGCCTATCTGCGCCATTTATTCAACATCGTAGACGATGATAATTACATCTGCGTTTCGCCGCCATGTACAGTACCAGCTGCTCGGCGTATGGCTCTGTTGCATTGTAACGAGCAGAGGGGGCATTGGCTTGGGTGGCAGATGAGATTGGCGCCAAAGTGCTGATATTCCGTCGTACGTTGATAGGTGTTACATTAATTCGTGAGGCAGTAGTAAGGGAATTTCGTTTCCCTGCACTTGTTGCCGCACGTGTTGTTGTTGTTGTGACAGCATGATGTCGAAAATGCTGGCGATAATGATTTTCATCTGCGTGATTTTGTTCAAGTTGGTGCTGTTTCTTCAGCTGTTGCTCTTGTATAAATTTCATTAAGATTAAAGTGTCATTTGACTGTTGATTTTCAATGCCATACCGTTGTAGAGAGTCTACCCTCGCCGACGGAATTGCAGCGATTAACAGACATTTCGGTAAAATGAAGATAAATGCAAACTTTATGTAGAGAAACATGAATGTATTCTTGTTTTTTTTTTTTGTTACTACTTTTTTGCACTGACAGAGAAAACACGCCGCTGCCTTAACTCACGTTTCAAATGCAACTACTTTCAGAGGCCTTAGAATCAAACGACCCTTCATTTACAACATGCGGCTGCTTCTTATCAGTATAAAATGTGTACGCTTATATACATTTAGTTTATTTACTTCAATAGTGTCATAACTCAAAAAAAACACAAAATCGAGAAAAACCGCTTTAAAGTTTTGAATTTACATATACTCCCATAGTATTTACTGGTAATCAATACATCTATGAAATGTTTACACAACAAAGAAGAAGCGGTAATTTCTGCGTACTTGACTTAATACTTGTATTTTTTGGATTATTAGACTATTGAAGTAAATTAGCGATATGTAAATGTAGAAAACTTTCTTGTATTGATTTACATTATTGAAGTGTACATATTGAATCAGCACTACACTTGTATACATAGCATTTAAAACTGTACTTAATCTATGGCCCCTATTGCGAGTGTCGACTGGCAGTAGAATAGAAATTT
>NW_016175328.1:0-2016 GCF_001687245.7 Rhagoletis zephyria
GATATTTTATCAAGGCCAGGTTACCTTATTTGAGTTGGAAATATTAGAACCCGCCGTGGACACCTCCAAGAAGGTTACACGTTCACGCGTCGTATACCTGGAACCATTTTAAGGTAAACTTAGAGGGATTGATATCTTTCGTATGAATAGCGCGCAGACGAGATTTATAATTTCATAGTTTTAAACGACCTAAATACCTTAACTCGCTTAAAAAATAACGAGCTATAACGAAATTGGCACAGAAATAAAATCTAACATCATTAAATTATTTTTCATATTTGTATGAAAGCGCGGGGTGAAACTCGCGGGTATAAGCTAGTAATATTATAAATGTGAAAGTTTGTATGTATGAATGTTTGGGAAATCATCACGCGGAAACGACTGAACCGATTTGAATGAAATTTTGTACGCAGATAGCTTATGCAGTTGCATGAAATTTAGCATATGGATAGCTTATGACCTAGGTTGGAAAATAGGCTACTTTTTTAAGAGTTGCCACCTGTTAGAAATGTTTAATTTAACTAATACGCGGAAATGAGTGAACTGATTTGCATGGAAGTTTTCACACAGATAGCTTATGAGCTAGGTTGAAAAATATGCTACTTTTTTAAAAGTTACCACCTGCTAAAAAAGTTTAATTAAATTAATACGCAGAAAAGTCTGAACGGATTTGCATGAAATTTTGCAAGCAGATAGCTTATGACCTACAGTAGAAAATAGGCTAATTTTTTGGAAGAGTTGCCACCTGTTAAAAAAGCTTTAATTAAATTAATACGCGGAAACGACTGAACAGATTTGCATGACATTTCGCACAGAGATAGCTTATGACCTATGTTGGAAAATAGGCTACTATTTTAAGAGTTATCACGTATTAGGAAAGCTTAATTAAATTAATAGCGTAAATGACTGAACTAATTTGCATGAAAGTTTGCACACAGATAGCTTATGATCTAGACTGGAAAATAGGCTACTTTTTTAAGAATTGCCACCTGTTTGAAAATGAAATTTTTATCAAAGGTGGTTTATGGCCTGGATTGAAAGATAGGCTACTTCCTTAACCGGTTTCCCGATCAGAACGAAATTTGGTACACTTACTACGGATTTCGGAAGGATGGTCTTAGACTGAACGTATGTCCGATAACTCAAGGCCCCTCCCATTCAAATTGGAGTTTTCATATTACATACATATCCTGGAAGTATTTGTGGGGGAGAACTGAAGCTTGGTATAGTGATATGTATGTGAAATCAATGTTGGCATTAGTCGGTTGATGTTTTAATTAGTTAGTTAATTCGATTGAATTCAATCTGATTACAGTTAATCATGATTTTAATCCGACTAAACAGTTAATCGTAACCGCGATTAAAAAATTAATTTTTAATCATTAACTCTTAATTTGATCAAGTAGGTTTGGTGATTAATTAAGTTATGCTGGAATTTCCCTGTGCACACAAAGCAAGTTAATCCGGTATGGCTAAGTCGGGTTTGCTCATCAATCTAAGCAATTTGGTGTGCATTTTCATTAAGATATATACCATCAAACGTTTTACAAACAAGGTTTGTAAAAGTTCCCAGTTTATGTATTACTAATAACAATAATTATAATTTTTTTATATTATGTGCTTTTTATAAGCGTAAAACACAAAATAATTACTATAACTGGTGTTTGGTTTCAAACTCGGGCAAACTAGACAAATTAATCAGATTTTATTTTTAACTGGATTAAGGATTAATGTTTGAAATGAATTAAATGTAATCGCAGCCAGCGATTAACGATTAAAAAAAATATTATCATTAATCGTACAGTTGATTACGACTAGTTAATCTTAATTGTCAAACGCGATTTACATTTTAATCGTTAATTTTTAATCGTTCATCAGATTAACAGATTGCCAACACTGTGTGAAATCATGTTCAGATTCACGGAGAAAAATGGAGGTTTTTGGAAAAGAGGCGTAGCACCTCCCATACTGACTGAAAGTTTCATATTGCATATCTCTTCAAATGTTTGGGGTAAA
>NW_016175328.1:8228-10123 GCF_001687245.7 Rhagoletis zephyria
CAACTTTTACTCTCTGGGTTCGGTCGGACAGATAGCTCTTCATTAACTGCACGGCAAAGTCACTAAACCCAAAATAGTTTTTGAGTTTGAGGCATAGTAGTTCATGGCTAACTGAGTCGAAAGCTTTGGAGAAATCCAAAAGGCATAATAGTGTCAGGTGGATATCCGAATGTCGTCAAGTATTTGAATCATAGCCGTGGAACAACTGTGTCTAGCTCTAAATCCGGACTGGAACGGGGACAATAACCTAAATTTCTCAAGATGGACATATATTTGTTCAGACATCAAACACTCAAGTACTTTAGACAAGACAGGCAAGATACTAATAGGACGAAAATCACAAGGACTACATGCAAATTTATTTTTAGCTACCGGAATCACAGTTGCAACCTTCCATGCGGAAGAGGTGGTGAAGCAATGATTGACAATATGAGTCAAGGTAGGTAAAATAAGCGGTAAAATTATTTTAATAAATCGTATTGGAATGCCGTCTTCGCCGATTGCATTGGACCGTATTTTATTGATACATCTTACTACATCACACTCAGACACAGCACTAAATTCGAAAAATGTACCAACAGAAGGACGAGGACACGAAAATGAAATGTTTGGGGCGAGTAAGCAAGGGGAAGACGCACGGCTCACAAAGAAGTTATTTAGAGTTTCAGGCTCGAGTAGGCAGCTAGTGCTGTTACTGACATGTACTCGGAGATTTTTTAGGTTTCGCCAATCAATTTACTTAAACTCCAATTTTCAAACAGGTGGCAACTCTCTAATTTTTTTCTTCCTATATTTTAAGTTAGACCTCTAGCAATAAGGTGGTGAAAACTGTATTGAAATCCATGCATTCGTTTTCGAGTGATGCGCGAACAAACATACAGACAGACAAACAGACAGACAAAAATTCTAAAAATGGTTGATTTGGTTTCTGGTGCTCTAATAAAGACCCCCCACATAAATTTTATTTTAATATCTATAATGTACAGACATCGACCTGTTACAATTTTATTATATGTATAGATTACAGGATTTAACCAGCGTTAAACAAAATTAGCAGGTCCAGCATAGNAAATTTTATTTTAATATCTATAATGTACAGACATCGACCTGTTACAATTTTATTATATGTATAGATTACAGGATTTAACCAGCGTTAAACAAAATTAGCAGGTCCAGCATAGAAGTAAGGCAGAAACATTTGTATGTATGCATTTATGTATGTACATATATAGTGTATATAAAACATCTGTATTTTATTTGTTAAATTTTGTTACTTATTACTAAGTAGTATATATTTTTGACAATGTATATACCAAATGACTTGTTGTGCTTTAATAAAAATAAAATTTGAATATATTTTAAACCGCATTTTTAAAACGAAGAAAAAAACATATTAGGATTTAATTTCAACATGCGCATATTCAGTTATCAAACGACCGTTTTTAAAAACGATTTGAAAATGTGCGTATCAAAAACAAAAACTTTGATTTTGGAAAATTAATTGAAAATTTTCGTCCTCAAAATTTAAATAAATAATGTAGATGCAAACCCTGGTTCAAAACGTTTTTAAAAGTAAAAAGTTCCAAATAAATTTGAAAACGAAAATGTCTCTGTGTGGGATGTGCCAGCGCCTTGTTCAAACTCATTCAAATATACCTTACTATAGACGCCTACCATGGATATGTCTTCATACCAATTCTTGTGACGCATGATTCTGAAGTTATGGCTGATTAAAAATTCCACACCGATAGGATGTGCCACGCCCCTTTTACAAAGGTGTATCTACTTAACTATAAGCATCTACTATGCCACCTGTTTGAAAATTGGAGTTTAAGTAAATTGATAAGAAAAAATTAATTTTGCAATATGGGCGTCAGAAGAAAGAGGCTGAAGAA
>NW_016175329.1:0-10122 GCF_001687245.7 Rhagoletis zephyria
ACACAAATTCTAAAAATTGTTGATTTGGCTTCTGTTGTTCTAATAAAGACCCCCATATTAATTTTTCTTTAATATCTATAATGCACAGACATCGGGCTGTTATATGTAGATTAAATCATTCATAAAATCATCCTCCAATGCGATTTGAATTCTAAACCTACGATGCAACGACGAAGAAGCGGTAGTCTATTTCCATGTTTACGGTCATAACTCACTTCTCAGCTTTTGCAGTCGCAATACATGTGTACCATATTAGGGTGTTTGATAATTCGCCGTTTTTCAAGACCGGGTTTCGAGCTATTTGAAAAATGGCAATTTGAAAAAACTTGCTCCCAATTTTTTAATCAAGAAAACACCGAATAAACCGGTTTTATTTTATAAGTATGTATATGTGAAAAATTCACGTTCGGTCTTTTTTGAACTTTTTTTCTAATAATTTTATTGCATTTTTGCTGGTTTTTTTCGGAGGCAACAAGTGTTCTTGCAGCCGTAATTTTAGAGGTGCCTACTACCGATTGGAGGTCCATGGTCTGATTTTTGGTCACAGCATCATCAAAAAAAGTCTTTACTAGCAGTCACAAAGGCTAACCTAAAAGTGTACGAAAAAGCTAAAAGCATAAAAACTATAAAACTATTTGTGTTACAACCTCAATACGCACAAACAAATTAGAGAAGCTCGTCGAAACACTTAGCAAAATATGTAAGCGAAAAACATTTATTTATTCTTTTTTATTTTTTTGTATTTCTAAATTGAGCAAATTGGGCAATAAAATGAAGTCTAGGAAGGAGCTGTGGCTGTAAAAAACAATTTAATTTTGTATTAGTAATACACATATTGTAGTGTATATATTAGAGTGGTCCAAAAAATAAAGTCGGAGTTTTAATGCCGGCACACCCTAGGATTGCTCTATATCGAAAAAAATATACCTCTATTTTTTATTTTGAGGGAGTGCTCACAGCGCTCAAAGTTTTCCATGTATTTTATATGGGGAAAAAACAAATTTTCGTAAAAATGGCATAAAACTCTTAAAAATCAATATTTTTTAATCGTGGTTCTCTTCAGGAGACTTCAAATATTGATATCCAATTGTTTATTTAACCATTTTTTATGATTAAAGATTTTTTATTGGTCCCCCCATTGCATTTTCAAGGACCCATAAAAAATAGTCACCATGAAAAAATTGTTAAAGGAACAATTGGTTATTATTACCGGTAATCTCCTAAAGATAAGCAAAGTTTTCCGATCGAAAAATATTGATTTTCAAGAATTCTACACTATTTCTACGAAAAGTTGTNATTTTTTATGATTAAAGATTTTTTATTGGTCCCCCCATTGCATTTTCAAGGACCCATAAAAAATAGTCACCATGAAAAAATTGTTAAAGGAACAATTGGTTATTATTACCGGTAATCTCCTAAAGATAAGCAAAGTTTTCCGATCGAAAAATATTGATTTTCAAGAATTCTACACTATTTCTACGAAAAGTTGTTTTTTCCCCATACAAAATACAATGAAAACTTTGAGCGCTTTGAGCGCAACCTAATTTTTTTTTTATTTCAAAATAAAAAAATAGGGGTATAATTTTTTTTAGTATAGAACAATCCTAGGGGCTGGCGGCATTAAAAATGCGACCTTATTTTTTACATACATTTTTGGACCACTTTTATGTATATACATATGTACATTTATCTCCTCATAAGTTTTCGAAACCAAATTAAATAAAAAAATTGTTCACTCTCAAAAATAAAACATGTCGTAATAAAAAATATTTTTAAAAAATAGTTCATGAAAAAACCCCATCTTTTTAAAACATGATTTTTTAGAGAATTAAACAAGGCTTACGATTGTATGATTTTAAATCCCAAATTTTCTGGTCTTCACTATGTAAATCAACTTTAATAAATTCAGCTTACGTTACTTTAGCTTTAAAACGGCGTTGGAATGAAGTAGGACCCGAGATAGAATGATTTGAAGAGTGTATGATTGGTTATAATCACCAAAATGTTCTTAATCCGTTGAAAACCCCGGTTTATTTGATTAAAAAAACGGTTTATTCGATATTCGAAAAAGGAAGATTAATAAAAACGCCTGAAGATATCAAAAAAATCGTCGGAAAACGGTTTGGAAAACCCGAGCCAATCACCCTAATATTTACCTTTGACACCCATGCATTCGGCTTGCACAACGCGTTAATCAACTCTCCCGCTGTGCATTTGCATTACAATAGTTCGGAGACAGTCACAAAGAGTGAATTGTTGAATAAACGCTTTGCCAGACTGTCTCCAAAATTTGCTGCCGGGTATAATGGCTACTCAAATGTATGAAGGTCTAACGAAAGAAAGCAAGACAAGTTGGAAACTTTTGTGCATTTCCTGAACACGTAATCAAAATTTTGCTATTGTTTAATAACAGGGATAATATACGACATACGCCTACACTTACTCAATTGCTGTTATAAAACGTGCTGAACTTACATTAAATTTTTTGGTAAATTTTTTATGAAAATATTGTTGGCTTTTTTGTGCATTTTTGGTGAAAAAATTTATTCATTAGGATTTTACACAGTTTTAAGCATGACAGTAGAACATATTCTAAGAAGAGAAATCGGTTCGTAAATACGGGTTATCAAAATATCTCGACCACAGCGCTATCTACATACATCACTTCTAATTTTTGACTATATAGACCTTATCCTGGAAATTCTCATATAAAATTTATTTATAAATTCTCACATAAAATCATGTACATGCTTTGAAACCATTATTATACAGCATAGATATTAGAAGTACATAATGCAAAAATAAAAATTTGTAGAGTCGAAATTGTGACCGCTATGATTTTTCTTCCCTAAATCGTTCAAATTACGCAACGTGCGGCAGCAAAAAAGACTCAGGGGTGCTTCACATATGCACCTTCTTATATTAAAATTTCGTGGACTACAGCACTGTATACCCAATAATTTTCTAATAATTCAGATTAAAACATTTCATTTTTGATGAAAACTTGTTAAATTTTGTATGCAATTTGAAACTTTGATTAACATGTTTATGGTAATAGCAACCCAGTGGGAATTAGGAGCACGTAATAATACCTTATTAGCAACTTACTCTTCACCTGGAAGTCATTACCGTTTCCCTGCCGATCGTCCCTTACTTTTACAAAGGCATGGCCGCCTTATGTAAGTAGGAATTTAGAATGTACATTTGGTATCAGACATACTTCTGAGCCGCTTTACAAAGTAAGTTACGTGTAATGCAGAGCAGTCGCTCGGAGTAGTTCGGTGCTTGGAAATAACTTCGGCTGCACGTTATTTTGCAACTGACAACGTAATGTGTCTTCGGAGGTGTTCATTTTGCCCTTTACTAGTAGATGACATTGGCCATGATGACAATTTTGGTACTAAAAACTGAAAGAAAACATGGCTTACCTCGCAAGGTGCTTACCTATTTTCCCAGTGGGAAGAAAAATATTTTTATAAAAAAATGAATGAACAAAAAATCATCTTTCACCCAATTTTGATTGCCAGTGAATGTAGGGATGCTTGAAAGTAAAATCTTTCCTAAATTTTTTGCTTACTTAAAACTATATCAATAAAGAATTTGATAAAAATGTATGGTTATTTAAAAAATTGACCACAGAAAGGTTATGATGAGAATTCAATTCAGCGTCAATTTTATATTTCCACTTTTAAAAGAACTAAAATTTATGTCCAAATTTATTTTATGTATACTTAAGTCACCGAACTATTAAACAACCGTTTTTATTAAAAGCTGCATCATGTATGAAATTTGCATATGCCTCCATACAAATATTCTTGTCAGAGTAAATACCAGTTTTTGTTTATGTGAAAAATCTATTTTAGATTTCAGGATGTTATGTACCTTTATTTAATATGCATTCTTTACTAAAATCAGCTACAATTTTCTTTCTTTTACGATTTTTGTTGATTTGTTCTCTAATTTAAAAAAATTGTTTCTCTCATTCAATTACGGTTTTATCAAATAAAAGGAAGTTTTATACACAATTTTTTTCTTTCTTCTATACATATTATAAAATTTCCAGTCCCTAAAAACTTTTGGGATATTGTCAATCAGATATGTGTACTGACTTCATAGCATTAATGGTCTAGATTTATACTCTCTTCTCTACTTAGGTCCGATTTAATAATGTTCTTACGAGGCTTGATATCCTTCATTTAGTGTGCATACTTACTTACATGCAAATATTTATATATACATACATAATGCATAAAATGTTACTTCTGTATGCACATTTGAATCCAAGTATGACTTTAATTACATTGCCTTCCATATACATATGTATGTATGTATGTAAATATTTATGTACAAGTATGTTAGTAAATGTATGCATGAAATTACTTTTATTTGCTCTTTACACAAAAATTAGTTTCGCTACGAAAGATGTCCTCAAGCCCCTTTGGTTTTGCAAATTCAGCTTTTAAAATTTTCCATCAATTCTACTGCTTTGAGTTGTATTGAATTTTCTAATTTATATTTTGTGAATAAATTTGCTCATGTAAATTCGAAATAAAAAAACTCGATATTCAATACTTTCCTCATGGGGTTGAGATGAGGTTGAAATGTGTAGTCGAAATTTCATTTTCAACTTTACAGTTGTATCCAAAAATTGACACATAATTTTGTATTCGTGTATTGTTTCGACCCACTGAATCAGAATCTGATGTCCGTTTGACTCGTATACCTCCTAAATATCGAGTTTGGGGCGAAAATTGTGGGACAATTTACTCGAAGTTTTGAGGGTGTACGAGTCAAATGGACCTCGGAAGCGGATTCAGCGGGTCGAAAGACATGTCGGTAGGTGAGTCCGGTTAAAAGCACTCCCCACTTTTTTGTGTGTGCCAGTGTTAGTAAATAGCTCACGAAATTTCTCGATTTTAGCTGTCTTAAGGACGGATTTTTCAAGTAAAAATTCATATCTGAACAATCAGTTGAATGGGACTATAGGGTTTAGTTACGCGATCTTTGTCATTTTTACCGTAAACTCTCGGTTGATAAGTGAAAATAGCGCGTAATTTTATTTTCCCAGCAGCATAAATCAAGGGGTTATAAAGCAAAACCTCATATCTCAACAATCTGTTATAAATATGGGAGCTACATATATGTTATAGAGGTTCAATTATGCCAGTTCCGACAAATGAATAATAGATTATAAAAAGGCACCAGCTTACTAAAATTCAGTCGAATGTCTCCAAAACTGAGGGAATAGTTTGCGTTAACACAGACAGATGGACAGACAGACAGCCAGACATAGCTAAATCGACTTACCGCGACGTTCTCATCATTTTGCTATACTTTGTTTTATGGGTTTATATCTTCTTCTTCTGATGCTTACAAACATCGGATCAAAGTTCATGAAAGGTACTAAAAGTACAATTGTACCTACTTCTTTTCCATTACTGGAGATGAGTACTTAAGTAAAGCCGTAGATGAAAGTGAACATTTAATGAAAAACATGTATTCGTTTTATTTCTTGACTTAGGAATAGACGTAAATATCGATCAGAAGCGGAGAAGATTCCCGTTTTCATGCAAGGCCCGGTATAACCAAGTTCTTGCTGAGTTTGTGGTGAGACTAGAAATTCTTGTACAGCTTGGACTTTGCATTCTCCGACTACTACGACGATTTCATCTTCTCGATTAGTTCGTTGAAGATCAACAAAAACACTAAATTCGTATTATTTGACATCGATACCAACAATAGAAACCATAGAGATCGTACAAGAAATACTGATTGAAAAAAAATGAAAAGAGAAGCTGCTACGGAAATAGTAAACGCATTGAAGGTTACATTAAAACAGAACTACTTCCGGTTCAATGATAAGATATAACAGACGAACGGGTTAGGAATGGGCAATCCGACGTTAGCAATACTCATGGAAGTATTCATACACACACTGGAGGAGAAATATATGGAAAACCTATCGACCATCCTAGGAGTAAAATTCTACGCGAGATATGTCGATGATGTAATATGTCTAATAGAGAGAAATAAAGAGAAGCAGATACTCGACAAACAACACCAGAATATAAAATTCACTATGGAAACGGGAGAGGAAAGAAAGATTAACTATCTGGTTTAACAATTAAAATAAACAGTACCACGAACAAGGTAGAGTTCGGAATATAAAGAAAACCAATAGCCACAGATACAATAATACACAACAGCCCGAACCATCCAGAGAAATACAAAAATGCAGCATTTAGACAACCAATAACCAGGCTTGAAAGGGCCCCTCTAACAGAAGAAGACTACAAGAATAAACTGGATACAATATATGCCATTTCGCAAAATAACGGATATAAGAGAGGCCTGGTTGAAAAGTTAAGAAANATAATACACAACAGCCCGAACCATCCAGAGAAATACAAAAATGCAGCATTTAGACAACCAATAACCAGGCTTGAAAGGGCCCCTCTAACAGAAGAAGACTACAAGAATAAACTGGATACAATATATGCCATTTCGCAAAATAACGGATATAAGAGAGGCCTGGTTGAAAAGTTAAGAAATGACACAAAATCGAAAAAGACAAGCAAAGAGGAAAACAATAAAAAAACTTGGGCAGTTCTAACTTACGCGGGAAAGGCATCGTATAAACTAGCCAAATTTCTGCATAAGACGACATTCAGATATCATTTAAAACAAGGAACATTGTGGGAAGAATATTGAAAGAGAAAATAAGCGAGGAAGACCCGCTAGATAAACAGGGCCTTTACAAGTTAGCCTGCGAGTGCCGATACAGCTACATAGGACAAACAGAACGATATATAAGAACAAGTATCGAGAACACATAAGGGATTATAATAAGAAAAAAACGAAAACCAGAGGCTACAACAGAATCGAACTTCGCAAACAAAATGATCAAAAATAAGTGCGCACCAATGAAGATTGGACAAACAACAGAGCTTCTCCGTGTACAAAATAAAGGAAAAAGATTGAATATATTAGAAAATATGGATATATATAAACCGAATACCTTGAAAGGACAAATAATAAATGAGCAAATAAATACTGTATCGGACGTACTGTTTGAGCCTCGAAAACTGCTTTACGAGAAGAAAAATTACAACAACAAAATATTAAGGATAGAAATGGAAGGGAATATACTAACTACAAATGCAAATAAGGTAAAAATCACTGACTTCTACCTGCCAGCAAAAACAAGCAAGAACAATTCATCTACCTATTGAGCACCGCAAATACTGCAAATCTAAGAAGACGTACCTAAAAAACGAAAGAGGTAGTTAATAACGGGTATAAATACGAGCAACCAACAAAAATTATCCGGAACGAAAAATGACACTGAGGATGGCACAATGCCGAGACCAGTTTGCCTCCAAACCAAATTTGAAAAGGGACGACGGAAATTCGTTCCAAAATACATCATACACCCACCCTGTAGCAAACAACAACGACCAGAAAGGTTATGTAAGCAGTTGTGTAATATGCTCAGGAATCGTACAAGCCCATGTTGCGAAATGTGACTTCGCTAAGAGTGTAGTAGTTTTAGTTAATCTGGCTCTACGATGAGCTGGTGTTGGACAGGTGGTAATAAGGTGTTCCACTGATTCCTCCTCTTTATCACAAATTCAGAAAATGTCTGTACTGCAAAGGCTAGCGTAAACACTTGTTTTTTTTAAAAAGCTTTGTGGCCCGTTGTGCTCCAAACAGTTTAAAGTTTTTTCACTAAGCATGAGCATAGATTGAGCTCTTTTGTCACAGAAAAAAAGGATCTTCTTGGTTGTCCCATTTGCTAGCAGTGCAGCATATTTTGCTCTTGTTAAAATCCTTTTTGACATATTGTTTAATCCAAGGAATAGGCTGGGTCCAACCAAACGGGTGTCTACCCATTTTTTAGTCCTCAATACCTGGTACTCAGATTAGTGTTCGGTGGAACGATGGAAGAGCTTTTGAAGAGTATACCTAGAGCTATGAGAACACATTGGCTGTCCGAAAATATGGAGTTTTTTTTTCATGCACATTGCCCTTTTAATAAAACGTGGCCAGTCTCAAGTTTGGTAAGTAGTTCCGCCTAGAATATTCTTACGTCTTCGTTGAAAGGAAAATATGTGCGGTCCTACAACAGCCCCACCTGCACCGTAAGGTGTTTTGGAACCTTCGGTATACCTTGATTTTTGAATCGTCCTACAGCCCTGTTGGATTACTGCTCTAATATTCACGAGTAGGAAATGTGATTTTGTAACCCTTGAAAAGCTGAGGAATTTAGAACTTTGAGGTGACTGAAAGGTTGCCTTGTTTAAATTTACTTTTCGCATGTGGCATAAGGGCTTGCATTTCTAATTCCTCTTGTATTGCCACATGAAGCGGTGTAAGTTGGGTAGGGACAGCATACATTTAATGGGTGTAGTGCTCTTCTTACAGATAGGAATGCAGGTCGTTGGATATTCTACAGTTTTTAATGAGTTTTAATATCAGCAAGACATTATTTTTTTGAAAATTAAAGATAGAAGGCACTCAATATAAGCCGATTGAATAAATTTAAGCGTTTTTTAAATGAAAGCAATGACATTGTGCAGTGTTTTATTTTTTTAATATTTCTTTTTACTACTTACCATCGGGTAATGTCCCCAGTCCCCACATGATGTTATCTGTGTTGAGGTAAGGGAATAGAAAAGAAAGAAAATTCGATATAAAAAGGATTTAGTTATCATTACGTCAATCATATTTTTAGAAAAACTCTAATAGTTTTTCGGATTGTCAGAAATTATATATGTATGAATAAAATGTTTCTTTATAACATATGTTGAGTATACAAGTTACATTGATTCTAAAAGTAAGAAAAAATATTATAAAAAATTATCTTAACAAATATTCACGCTATTACTAAATTCGTTAATAGAATAAAAAAAAACGGTCTAACATTTTTTTGTGTAATTTAAGTTTTATGTACTAGCTAGTATGCTATTTCATTAAGAAATTTTAGAAATTGGTTGCCTTATTTGACACTATGAATGTATAGATGTGTGTAGATGCAGTTAGTTTTTGGAAAGAGTCGAGAGAAAAAATACACTTTTTTCGAATCAGAAAATTTAAAGTGAGCTCGAACATTATTTTTGATTTTTCCATTAGGGCAAGACCGTGATTTAATTTGCAATTTCCGTAATCACTTGCTTATCTCGGTATGAATACTAACCGATTCAGCAGTTGTGCAATCTGCAGTGCCGTTTGTAGTGAAACAAAATTTGAGGAAGGATAAAAGAAATTCGTGCGCATCGAAATAATGCAAGTTAAGAAAGGGAAGCTTCCTCGTGAACTTTTGCTTGCTTTTTTTAAAAATGCCACTACGATAGTTTAGCAGCACACAACTTAGCGGTAATACGAATTCTGTCGTATTTCCTATGAGCTCTAGAATAAAGGAGCTGCAAGTATGGCGAAGCTATCTTATAGAGCTGTCTTCATGGAAGATTGAACTTTCATAAATTGTTCTATTGATATTTTGTGGGGAAAAAGGCTCCGGAATTTTAAGGAAAAGAACTAAACGGGAACAAAAGTATAAAGGCGGATTCACCGTTCGTGTCCGGACTCTTTTTATTAGTACTTTTACGCGTTCCTTTCCCGCTTTGTCTCACTGAGAGAGCGAGAAAAATACCGTGGTTCTCACAGCAACCATTTTTAATATCAACACGGAGATTCCCCTCTCATTCTTAACGTTAATTTCTCAAAACTTTTGTTCTCGTTTGGATCTCCAGTAGAATATTTCCCAGACTTTTGTTCTTCCTTCTTTTGTTAATCCTCCTTGTTCCCATTGGGAACTCTACCGAAAGTTTCATTCTGTTCTTTTTGAGAATGTTCCCGAGAGTACTTTTTTTTGGCATTTTGTTCTTTACGACAACATTTGCTCCCGTTCAAACTGCTCTCAGCAATTTTGTTCCCGTTGGGTTCTTTTGAGGGAATGTTCTTGGCATTACATTTTGTTCTCATGCAGAACTAAACCAAACGGGTGATTTTTTTGAGGTTAGGATTTTCATGCATTAGTATTTGACAGATCACGTGGGATTTCAGACATGGTGTCAAAGAGAAAGATGCTCAGTATGCTTTGACATTTCATCATGAATAGAC
>NW_016175333.1:0-3657 GCF_001687245.7 Rhagoletis zephyria
TAGGCGAGGATTAGAGACATGAGCCGCTTAACAGTAGTAAGTTTTTTTTTTTAGTTTTGAGTAATGTCGTCTTGCAGAGGACCATCGACACAAGCATATTACTTCTGTAAAGCCAGCTTCTTTTGTTCTGCCATCTCCTTCCACCATTGCTGACGGGAAGAACTGTAGAATTTCAGAGTCAATTTCTTCCAGCGGTGCAGGTCCTTCGCTCGCAGGCAAATTGCCGGTTCGGTTTTGAAACCTTTTAATTTCTGCCTGCTGTTTTTTTACTGCGCACTTCCAGTCGGCCCAACTCTACAAAAAATATATATTATGACTTCATCATACCTTTTTTAAAAAGCACTCATATATATACCTTTTTCCACTGCTCGGCTGTTTTGCAAGCTCCTCCAGCTGCGTTAAGCTCCACAGCAACGGCTTCCCACACATTGCGGTTGTGCGAGGCGCTATTTGGACCGCCAAAATTTCCCATTGCCACCTTCTTGTTGTTTTTCATTAAATCCAGAAGTTTTACTTTCTGAATTTTTTTAATTTTCCCACTTCTAGTTTTTTTCTGCAAGATGAAATTAATAAAATAAAGAAACTTAAGATATTTATAAGCACACACTTCACTCATTTTGCTTTTTGCGCCAAATGTCACAACACTTAGAGCTGGCGATATAAATATCGCAAGGTATATCGAAAATTCATTTACACCTCACTTACAGAAACACTACCTTGCGATAACTATGCAGTTGGGTTGCATTTTGCGATATAATTCATATCGCTAAGATACAGAAACGGGCTACTGCACACTTGTCGTTATCGGCTAGTTATCGGCAAATCGTAGAAGATGCAGAAACGGATAAGTACGACAATGTCGTTTGCTAATCGTTGTGCACGCATTGTTTGTTTACATTTTATGGGGAAAACTTAGTGAAAAAGTTAATATTTGCATAAAAATTAGTATTTTTTGCATAAAATGTGTGGAAATTATTAAAGTGGATAATTGCATTAAAATTTAATAAATGTGAGCGTTTTAACTATAAAATATGACGAAATTGTAAAAAGTCTCTGTGTGCATGCACAAATCACATTTCAGGAAAAGAAAATAAGAGATATTACTGAAAAATTATGTCTAGTATTGTTGCATCACAGTCTGTATTTTAAAAATTGCAGGTTTTTGTAAATATTTCGCGAAAATATCAACCAGAAAAACAGCGGCTCTGCTGGCTTGGCCATATCGTTCGAATGGACACCGACGCTCCAGCTCTGAAAGTATTCAACTCGGAACCCGCTGGTGGTAGCAGAGGAAGAGGGAGACCCCCACTGCAATGGAAAGATCAGGTGGAGAAGGTCTTGGCTTCACTTGGCGTTTCCAATTGGCGTCAGTTGGCACAGAGGAGAAACGACTGGCGTGCTTTGCTGAACTCGGCCAAAATCGCTTAGGCGGTTACAGCGCCAAAAAAGAAGAAGAAGAAATGAATTGAAATATCGACCGAGTGTGCGAAAGCGTAGTCGTCATGTAATCGTTGCATTATGATTGTGACGATGAAGCAACTATGACTGGACGACCAATGTGCAGAAAGCCTAAGTAGACGTTTTCCTGTCAAAATTTGCGGAGCAAATACAAAAGTGGTCTTAATTTAAAGAATATGCTTCCCAATCAAAGGATATTTCGAGATTTTTCGATTTTGGATGATACAATCGTCTTGTCCTCAATGACGTTGATGTGAGTATTTATACATTCCCGCAAGCAGGTCTTTTCAGCAGCAGTCCAATTAACTTCACGAATTCTTTTCACTTCCTATAAAAATTAAATTATTTACGTTAATAAATTATATTTTACAAAAATTTGTTATTTACTTACAGTTTGCTGCGCCATTTTCAAAATTATTTATAAAAGTCAGTTGTCACAGGGTGAACTTGCTAAAATAACAAAGTTTTCCTAATGCCGATTGGTTACGTTTTTCATTTTATATTAATGGCCCTGCTTTGTGTCAATCTAGCAAAAACCTGCCTCTAACATGTCTATAACTGACTAAAACTTAAAGCCTGCTCTAAACTTAAAGATTAATTTTAACTTTCGACTATAATTACGGGCCTTTAATTTTAGTAATTACTAACAGAGCACCCGACGTCTTTCGGGGTATACAAAGAAAAATATAAAGCCGTAATACAAATATTCAGTTCAGCATAATTTAAAGGAGACAAACTATTTTCTTTGTTTACATTAAAGCATCCTTATGAGCCATACTTTTAGCTTTATCGTTTAACTAATATATATTGATCATCACTTGTACTACAAATCTTGTTCCATTATTAATATTAGGTATATTAAGGTAACGATCAAATTTCTAAATTAAAATTAGTCTACTACGGTACATTCCGTTTAGCTGCCTTTTCGATTAGCTGTTTTAGTATAGCAGCACTCTTCTGGTAGAATGCTTAATTCGGGAGGAGTTTTTCATTATGAATGAACATTTTTCGTTTAACAGCATCGCGGGATTAAAAAACGATTTAATCTTCTCATTTCAAAATAATCTAAAGACGATAAGGTTTCAAAAAAAACACACAGTTTTAAATACCCGAGTTATCTAATAGATGAATACATATATGTATATCCCCTTTTACAAACTCATTTATATATACTTTACTCTGAACACCTCCCATAGATACCTATGTCTGAATACCAAATTTCAAGTTCAAGTGACATGCTTCCCAATTTATAGCTGATTAAAAATTCCACGCCTACGGGATGTGCCACGCCTCCTTTTATAAACTCATTTATATAAACCTTACTATAAGCACATACCATAGATATGTCTGCATACCAAATTTAAATTTGATGTGACTTATGGTTTTGAAGTTATAGCTGATACAATTTTCCACGCCTATGGGATTTACCACGCCATCTTTTACAAACTCATTTATATCTTTTTATAAGCACCTACCATAGCTATACCTTCGTACCAAATTTCAAGTTCATGGGACTTATGGTTCCGAAGTTATAGCTTATAAAATATTCCACGCCTATGGGATGTGCCACGCCCCCTTTTACAAACTCGTTTATATATACCCTCGTATAAGCACCTACCATTGATATTTCTGCATACCAAATTTCAAGTTCTTGGGACTTATGGTTCTGAAGTTATGGCTGATAAAAAATTCGATGCCTATGGGATGTGCCACGCCCCTTTTTACAAACTCGTTTATATATACTCTCGTATAAGCACCTACCATTGATATGTATGCATACCAAATTTCAAGTTTGGTGGGCTTATGGTTCCGAAGTTATAGCTGATAAAAATTCCACGCCTATAGGATGGGCCATGTCCCCTTTTACAAACTCGTTTATATATACCCTCCTATAAGCACCTAGCATTGATATGTCCGCATAACAAATTTCAAGTTTGTGTGACTTGTGAGTTGTCGAGAGAAAGATTCTGCGAAAGATTTACACGGACCTTTACGCGTTGGTGATGGCGAATATCGCAGACGATTTAACGATGAGCTGTATGAGCTTTACAACGATATAGACATAGTAGGGCTGCCAGATATCTCTGTTTCCAAACCGGGACACTTAAGGGGGGGAGAGGCCTCTCGCTCCCTTCCCTTTCGTTTCGACAAAAATTACGTACGAAAGGATCTAGTAAAATTTTATTTTGACAAACAAAA
>NW_016175333.1:4655-10119 GCF_001687245.7 Rhagoletis zephyria
CCAAAAACATAAAAACATGAGATCATGATATCATTACAACGTACACCAGCAAAACAAAACAATTTATCACAACTAAAGCACAGAGAATTTTTCACAATGCATGTACCTTTTTTGTTCCTTATAAAAATACAGTTTATACTAAATACATCACAAAACATAAAAATAAAATTTCTAAACTTTGTGCAAAACTCGGGAAAATGCAATAAATTTGCATACAAATTCGCAACTTTCTATTCAGACTTTTTTATAAAAATTTTTAAAATGAAGTTTTGCAGCCCATAAAAATTTAGTTGATTTTTGGTATTGTTTTTACTGAGAGTTTCTTCCATACAAACTATGTTCGACATTTTTTTGTATGTGGAAGACACTGTCAGCCAAAAATAAATAATTGCAAAAAATCAACGAAATTTTCAGGTAACTTGAGACTTGCACTTTACTAATTGGCTCAAAAGCTACAGTTTAAAAACTTTTCTAAAAGATCTGATTAAAAATTGCGATCAGATGAAAGAGTCTCCGAGCCAATAATTTTGTACGGCACGGTACTTATAAGTAATCTAGGTCTCACGAAAGAAAAAAAATTAAATACAAGGTAACATTAAAATAGAGTTTTACAATTATATTAAGCAAAAGCCAGAAGTTTTGAAACAAGTTCACAGCAACGAAACCAATGACTGATATTTGAATGTTACCTTGTATTTAATTATTTTTCTTTCGTGAAACCTAGATTGCTTATAAGTACCGTGCCGTACGAAATTATTGGCTCGGAGGCTCTTTCATCTGATCACAATTTCTAATCAGATCTTTTAAAAAAATTTTGAAAATGTAGCTATTGAGCCAATTAGTAAAGTGCAAGTCTGAAGTTACCAGAAAATTTCGTTGATTTTTTGCAATTATTTATTTTTTGCTGACAGTGTCTTCCACATACAAAAAAATGTCGAACATAGTTTGTATGGAAGAAACTCTCAGTAAAAACAATACCAAAAATCAACTAAATTTTTATGGGTTGCAAAACTTCATTTTCAAAATTTTTATAAAAAAGTCTGAATAGAAAGTTGCAAATTTGTATGCAAATTTATTGCATTTTCCCGAGTTTTGCACAAAGTTTAGAAATTTTATTTTTATGTTTTATGATGTATTTAGTATAAACTGTATTTTTATAAGGAACAAAAAAGGTACATGCATTGTGAAAAATTCTCTGTGCTTTAGTTGTGATAAATTGTTTTGTTTTGCTGGTGTACGTTGTAATGATATCATGATCTCATGTTTTTATGTTTTTGTTTGTCAAAATAAAATTTTACTAAATCCTTTCGTACGTAATTTTTGTCGAAACGAAAGGGAAGGGAGCGAGAGGCGGGACGTTTTAAGGTTGGACCGGGACAAATAGTCTAAAAGCGGGACATGGCCGGGAAAACCGGTACGTCAGGCAGCCCTAAGACATAGTGCAGCCAATCAAAATTCAGCGGCTCCGCTGGCTTGGCCATGTCGTTCGAATGGACAGAAACGCTCCTGCTCTGAAAATTTTCAACGCGGGCCGCGACGCTGGTAACAGAGGAAGAAGAAGGCCTCCTCTGCGTTGGAAAGACCAGGTGGAGAAGGACTTGGCTTCACTTGGCATTTCCAATTGGCGTCAGTTAGCACAGAAGAGAAATTACTGGCGTGCTGTTTTGGACTCGGCCAAAATCGCTTAGGCGGTTACTGCGCCAATAAAGAAGAAGAAGAAGTGACTTGTGACTTGTGACTTGTGGTTCGGAAGTTATAGCTGATAAAAAATTCCACGCCTATGGGACGTGCCACGCCCCTATTTAACAAACTCCTTTATATGTACTCTCGTATAAACACCTACCATTGATATGTCTGCATACCAAATTTCAAGTTCGTGTGACTTGTGGTTCCGAAGTTATAGCTGATAAAAAATTCCACGCCTATGGGATGTGCCAAGCTCCTATTTAACAAACTCATTTACATATACCCTCATATAAGCACCTACCATTGATATGTCCGCATACCAAATTTCAAGTTCGTGAGACTTATGGTTTCGAAGTTATAGCTGATAAAAAATTCCATGCCTATGGAAGGTGCCACGCCCCCTTTTACAACCACGTTTATATATACCCTCGTATAAGCACCTACCATTGATATGTCTGCATACCAAATTTCAAGTTCGCGTGACTTATGTTCCGAAGTTATAGCTGATAAAAAATTCCATGCCTATGGAAGGTGCCACGCCCCCTTTTACAACCACGTTTATATATACCCTCGTATAAGCACCTACCATTGATATGTCTGCATACCAAATTTCAAGTTCGCGTGACTTATGTTCCGAAGTTATAGCTGATAAAAAAATTCCACGCTTATGGGATGTGCCACGCCCCCTTTTACAAACACGTTTATATATACCCTCGTATAAGCACATACCATTGATATGTCTGCATACCAAATTTCAAGTTCGTGTGACTTATGGTTCCGAAGTTATAGCTGATAAAAAATTCCGCGCCTATGGGATAAGCCACTCCCCCTTTTACAAACTCGTTTATACATTCCCTCCTATAAGCACCTACCATTGATATGTCTGCATACCAAATTTCAAGTTCATGTGACTTATGGTCTGGAAGTTATGGCTGATTAAAAATTTCACGCCCATGGGAGGTGCCACGCCCCCTTGTCGGATCCCAATTTTTTTCACCCTATTATAGGCCCAGGTGTCATGGCAATACTCTGTCAAAATTTTGTTCGATTCTGTCCGTCCGTTTAGACTGCAACCTGGCACATACATACATACATACTTTCACAAATATATAGTAGTTTTTTGTCATTTGTATATAAACAAAATCTTTCTAATAGAAACCTCATTTACGGCCGAAGGCCACCTACGCAGAAAGAAGTTTTCCACTCTTCTCCGGCAACACGGAAAGGAGAATTCCGCGTAGTAAGGGTTATGATCCCTAAGCGCGGCCGAAGGCCGCCTACGCAGAAAGAAGTTATCCCACCCTTTTCTGGCAACACGGAAAGGAGAATTCTGCGTAGTAAGAATTATGATCCCTAAGCGCGGCCGAAGGCCGCCTACGCAGAAAGAAGTTCTGCCACTCTTCTCTGGCAACACAGAAAGGAAAATTCTGGGTAGTAAGGGTTATGATCCTTAAGCGCGGCCGAAGACCGCCTGCGCAGAAAGAAGATCTGCCACGCTTCTCCGGCAACACTGAAAGGAGAATTCTGCATAGTAAGGGTCATGATTTAGGCGGCCAAAATTATTTTTTTGAAAATTTTAACTCAAAATGTTTAGAAACGACGGTTACGATATTTAATATTGTAAATGTTTAAAATCAAGTAAATAGAGGGGGAGGATGTCCGAGTATTCCACCAAAGCAACGAAAATAAAGTTGGTTAAAGTTTGGCATCGACAGAGTCCATGTTATCGAGGTCAGATTGTAGAAAGATTGATCCCAACGTGTTCATATCGGGGAGAAGAAGGTTTACTTGCTGTCTCCACAGGCAAAAGTTTTTATCTTGATAATGTTATCAGGCAAAATTTTGCCCATGGAGACCGCATATTGCTCTTGGCAAGCAATAATTATCAGAGCTTTTATCTTGATAAATATTGCCAGCAATTTGGTACTTTGACAGCTACATTTTCATTTGCGCGATAGCTTCGTGGAGACAACATTATCGATATTTCAATATAAAAGCAAAAATTGAACTGTTTTCTATTAAAATATGTGTTATTATTTGCTTGGGTGTGAAATAGCATACTTTTTAAACTTTTTAATTGATGAAATCCGGCAAAAATTGCCATCTTATAAATGCTTTTATCAAGATAAAAAATGCCCACGCACAAATATTGCCGCTGATAAAATTTTTATCAGGCAATAAAAATGACAGTTGGTAGGCAAAAACTTTTGCCTGTGGAGACGGGCCGTGATATCTAGGTTAGAACATAAAATGGGTTGCCACCTCATAAAAAATTAAATGCACTTAAGTTAAGTAAATTACTACAATATGGGTATCAATTGAGATGGGTTTGAAAAGGCTTTATTTCTAAACAATATGTGGGAGGATTACCATCTGTTTAAAGTTTGGATTCAACTTTAATTCAAGGGAATTAGGGTACTGACATATGTATAACAATATGGGTGTCAGATTAAATAGTTTGAAACTATTTTTATCAGGGCTGCCACATGTTTAAAAATGTAATTCAATGTTGATAGTAGGTTAAATTAATTATAACAATATGGACACGTAACATCAGATGGTTTGCCACTTGTCAAAAAATGTAATTTAATTAATTTCAATGACTTACTACGCTAAGGAAATTATCCAAAATGGCTTTCAAAGGGCTTAATTTTCAACTACAATCAATCAAATCAAATCAAATTCAAAATAACATATGATTAGAGAAAACACTATATGGACCAACAATTATGTTGAGTTTTATTGAAATAATTTGCACCTTATCTAGAAATTTCATACACTCATCGAACTTACTATAGTATATAGCAGTTTGTTTTATTTGAAATATCTTTTAACTTTCATTTTTAAGTGCATCTTTTGTGCCTTCTTAGAATTAATAATTATAAATCATTTCAAATACGTGGCAACTTTGTACAAATATCTACAGATACCCTTAAAACTAAAAACATTATCTGAATACAAAATTCCATCAAAATCGTTAGAGTCGTTTCCTAGAAACCTTTGGATATATATACATATATATTTACAAGAATTGATTGTTTAAAACAATGAGATACATACATATACGTATGTCGTTTGAGAAAAAATTCTTACGATTTTATTGCCTTAAAAACTTATTTGCAAGTTTTTACTAGAACTTAACCTTAAGTAGAGAGTTTTTTTCTAAATGTACTGACAACTAATTTTTCCCTGCAACTCTCTAAATTTTTATATTGAACCCCTCCTCCCCCACCGCCCTGTTCCCCCTTAACATTATTGGGAGTCTTGACTTTCCTATCTTTATTTTTCTATCTATTTAATTAAACACATCTAAAAACCATTCAAACAATTATCAACACGGCACTTTAACAGCGCGGTGCGAGCGAATTAAAGTAAAGAGGGATTAAAAGATAACGGAATCTAGTCAAGAATTATATTCTTTCCACCCTATATTCAGTTATAAAAGAAAAAACTGCGTTTGGAAAATTCGACTTTTGGCGCCTAAATCGGCCAAATACGAGGGGTATTGTGCGAAGGCCGCCTACGAAGAAAGAAGTTCTGTCACTCTCGATCGATATGTTAACAACTCACCACAATCATATCGCAAGGTGAATTTTCTGAGTTACAGAAACACTTTTCATATCGATTTCGATACGAGCCTTGCGATAACAAATCATTCGTTATTATATCGCAAAGTTACAGAAACGGGCTACTGTAGCCTAAAAATTTAGCCTGTAGGCTAAAAGAAGATACATACATCATAGAAGAAAAGTTGATGTGCAATTATATTAAATTTCCA
>NW_016175334.1:0-794 GCF_001687245.7 Rhagoletis zephyria
CAACACAGGAAGCCATAGAAGCATTTAGACAAGATTTTATATAAAAAGAAAAAAAAAAATTTCAGGAATAATTGAGATATGAAGATAATATTATGCTAAGAATTCGTTGTATATATGATAGTGATTTCCTTCAACGCAAACTAAATATTTCTTGTTTTAAGTATCGTCAGGTTGCATTCGAGAAAATTTTAATTCACGGTGAAACTGAAATTGTTACTGGAGATGATACTACACTACGCTCAGATGTCACATTAATTGATATTAAAAGTTATAAACATGATATGAATATGGAAGTTTCTTAACTTTTAATAGAATAAGATGGATTTATTATATAAATATGACATATAAAATGAATGTAAATGTAGTATATAAAAAGAGTAATTTGATATTTTGTTTTCATTATTCAGCGGAGTGTAATCGATTAGTTAATAAAATTGGTGGCTCTAATATATACGTATGTTTGCAATTATTTAAATTTAAATAGATTCTACAAAAATATTATAAACCTTTATAGAAACTCATAAGATTATTTTTGAAACGAATTTAAAAAAAGTTTAAGCTATATAATGTCAGAGGAATACACGTTGGTTATAGATGTTCAGGGATTCTATTTTAATAGGAAATTTATTGCTAAAGAAGTCAGCACATCAACATATGATTCATATATAACAACGTTTCTTATTCAACCTCCTTTTGAAGAATCTAAGTTGACGATACGGGATAAAACAACTAATAACTGGTTATATCATAATCATCATGGATTAAAATGGGAAGATGGTGATTCGACTTTAATG
>NW_016175334.1:2016-10117 GCF_001687245.7 Rhagoletis zephyria
GTGTGGGAGTTACGGTGTTATGAATTCAGGTGTGGTGGTCTTAAGAGGTGTGGTGAATTTAGTTGTGGTGAGTTGAGGTGTGGTGAATTAAGGTGTGGTGAGTTAAGGTGTGGTGAGTTAAGGTGTGGTGAGAAAGTTGAGGTGTGGTGAATTAAGCTGTGGTGAGTTTAGATGTGGTGAGAAAGTTGGGGTGTGGTGAGTTAAGGTGTGGTGAATTAAAGTGTGGTGGATTTAGGTATGGTGAATTAAGGTGTGGTGAATTTAGGTGTGGGGAGTGAAGTAGTGGTGGATTTAGGTGTGGGGAGTTAAGGTGTGGTGAATTAATGTGTAGCGAACTCAGGTGGAGTAAGTTTTTAAGCGGAGGTGAGATGAGTTGAGGTGAGTTAAGTTAAGTTAAGGGGTTAAGTTAAGATAAGTTATCTTTATCCTTATCTTCATATTCATCTTCATCTTCTTCCTCGTCTTGGTCTTCATCTTCTTCTTCATCTTTATCCTTTCCTTAATCCTGATCTAAATATGTCCATTCTTTTCTTCATTTACATATTCACCCCCACCATTGTTATTGGGTTAGGTATTTAAATTTTCCTTCCTCTTTGTCTTTATATTTAGGTTTCTTTACTTTTATTTTAATTTCTGTATTTATCCCTTGTTCGGAGATGGCAAGCGTTTTTGCCACCTATTAATAAAAGCCAAGAAAATGATAAGGCGCGAGGCTATTCTAGCTGACTACTGATCTCGAACTTCCTCTTTTATTTTAGGTTTAGCTGAATTTATACTATTACACAGAATTACAGTGTACTGTTTTTTAACTTTGAACCTGTGCATGTACATACATGTTTTGTTATTGCGAACAAACTTCCGCATATCGGTTCGCTTAGCAACTAGGTAACTAATTATTGTAGTACATAAGCGGCAATAAAATGTAACAAACAGCTAGGTAACTATTTATAACTTATAGTACATAAGCGACAATAGAATATGCATGGCAAACCAACTTGAACGGACTGCAGCGAAAGTGATGTAAAGGCAAATCATGATGAGCAGACCTAGCGGACACCTTTAACCTTTAGGTGAGCGGGCACCCTTTAACCTCTAGGTGAGCGCAGCAGGATTGCTACGTTAACCCTTGGACATCCTCCCCCCGTTGAGAGCCTTGAGAGCTTTTAACGTCATCCACTGGCAGTAGGCATAGCTTTGTGATTGCCCGTCGAGTGACGCCAGTGCTAGTCTTGATGATAGCAACGCGAACCACATCATCCTTTCCTTTGACCGTATCGATGACTCGTCCCATTTTCCACTTCATGGGTGGATTGTTGTCATCCTGTATTAGGACTAGTGCATTGGGTGGAATGTTTGGTGTTTTCGTACGCCACTTTCCGCGCTCTTGCAACAGCGTTAGGGAGGCCGTGCTCCGTGACCTCCAAAAGGATTGTTGTATGCGACAAGTTTGCTGCCACCGACCTAAACGACTAAGTTCGATATTTGACAAGTCGGGCTCCGCTATGGCTGTGAGTGCCCCACCAGAAAGAAAATGGGCCGGAGTCAAAACGTCCAAGTCCTCTGGGCTTTCTGAAATGGGACAAAGAGGTCTGGAATATATAATAGCAGTGATTTGACACACAAGTGTCCTTAATTCTCCGAAGCCGAGAACGATAGAGCCAATTGCTCTGCGAAGATGATATTTTGCGGCCTTTACTGCGGCCTCCCAAAGGCCGCCAAAATGAGGCGATCGCGGTGGTATGAAGCGCCAGTCGATGCCGTCGTCAAGGCATTGTTTGCGAACTTTGCTAGTGTGTTGTTCACTAAGCAGCAGCGCACGAATCTCTTTCAGCTCATTTTTCGCGCCGACGAAATTAGTGGCGTTATCTGACCAGATAACCCTAGGTTTCCCACGCAAACAAGTGAATCGTTTTAGTGCGGCTAAGAACGAGTCCGTGGACAGGTCTCTGACTAACTCCAAATGAGTAGCCTTTGTTGCGAAACATATAAACACGCAAATGTAACATTTCGTAGCTGGCCTATTCCGCACTTCCGCCTTGCAGCTGAATGGGCCGCAAAAGTCTATTCCAGTGGTGTAGAATGGGCGTTGAATCTGTACTCGCTCGGCTGGTAGATTACCCATAATGTGCCGCATGACTATCGGTTTGGTACGAAAACATCGCACGCATTTATTGAGTACACCAGCCACGTTTTTTCTTCCTCCAATTGGCCAATACTGCAACCGAATGGTTGCAAGCAGCGCTTGAGGCCCAGCATGTAACAGCTTCAGGTGAAAATGCTCAATGATGCTGTTTGTGAGTGGGTGATGCCTTGGTAGCACGATGGGGTGCTTTGCGTTGAAACTAAGTGCTGCATTCTGAAGACGCCCACCAACCCGTATTAGCCCAGTATTGTCTAGAAATGGGTTCAGTGAGCTTATCTTGCTTGAAGAACTGACTACGCGCCCAGCCTTCAGTTCGCTGTATTCGAGGCTCTTGACAGCTCTTTGGACCATACGAAGGAGCAAGTGAGTTCCTGCTTCAATTTCTACTAGACTTAGTTGAGAAGATCCCCATCGATTGTTGGACTTAATTTTTAAGAAACAATTAATGTAGGCATAAATTCTTTGCATCGAACGAAAATTATTTATGTATTTGCAATTAGTTGAATAGTCGATGACTTTGGATGAGGCAATCAACATAGTCTTCTTCTTTTCTAGTGATGTGTAGTCTACTTGCCTCATTTGGGGCCATCTGGATTCATCCTCCTTTAGATAAGCGGGACCTTCCTTCCATAGTGTGGATGCATCAAGTTCCTTGGGCGAGGCTCCTTTCGACAAGATGTCTGCTGGATTGAGTTCGGTGGGAACATGCCTCCACGACATACCTTGAGTTAGTTCTTGGATGCTGCTGATCCGATTGGCAACAAAGACGTTGAAATTGGCGGCTACGTCACTTACCCACGAGAGGGTGATGGTGGAGTCTGACCAGCAGAAGAATTCACCCTTGAACGGACCCAAACCTTGAATGGAATGTAACAATTCGGCTAACAGCATTGCAGCGCACAACTCTAATTTCGGAATCGTGAGCGTTTTTAAAGGTGCAACGCGAGATTTGGAGCAGAGCAACGTCGCTCGAACCTCGCCGCCAGATTGCGCTCGAATGTAAGCGCAGGCTCCATAGGCTGCCATGCTGGCATCGCAGAATCCGTGTATTTGAATGTTATCTGCATCAAGTCCAACAAAACGAGGGAAGCTAATTTTTTCAACAAAGCTTAGATTTGCGCAGAGTCGATTCCAGGCGAAGTGCAATGACTGAGGAATGCTTTCATCCCAGGCTAGTTTATCCTTCCACAGACTTTGCAAAAACACCTTAGCCTTTAGCACAATGGGGCCAATGAGACCAAGCGGATCATAAAACCTAGCAGTTACCGACAACACGTTGCGCTTCGTGGCCCGCAATGATTCAGGAAGTGGATCCCAGAGGAAGAGTAGACGATCGCTTTTAGGCTCCCATGCCAGCCCTNGAACGAAAATTATTTATGTATTTGCAATTAGTTGAATAGTCGATGACTTTGGATGAGGCAATCAACATAGTCTTCTTCTTTTCTAGTGATGTGTAGTCTACTTGCCTCATTTGGGGCCATCTGGATTCATCCTCCTTTAGATAAGCGGGACCTTCCTTCCATAGTGTGGATGCATCAAGTTCCTTGGGCGAGGCTCCTTTCGACAAGATGTCTGCTGGATTGAGTTCGGTGGGAACATGCCTCCACGACATACCTTGAGTTAGTTCTTGGATGCTGCTGATCCGATTGGCAACAAAGACGTTGAAATTGGCGGCTACGTCACTTACCCACGAGAGGGTGATGGTGGAGTCTGACCAGCAGAAGAATTCACCCTTGAACGGACCCAAACCTTGAATGGAATGTAACAATTCGGCTAACAGCATTGCAGCGCACAACTCTAATTTCGGAATCGTGAGCGTTTTTAAAGGTGCAACGCGAGATTTGGAGCAGAGCAACGTCGCTCGAACCTCGCCGCCAGATTGCGCTCGAATGTAAGCGCAGGCTCCATAGGCTGCCATGCTGGCATCGCAGAATCCGTGTATTTGAATGTTATCTGCATCAAGTCCAACAAAACGAGGGAAGCTAATTTTTTCAACAAAGCTTAGATTTGCGCAGAGTCGATTCCAGGCGAAGTGCAATGACTGAGGAATGCTTTCATCCCAGGCTAGTTTATCCTTCCACAGACTTTGCAAAAACACCTTAGCCTTTAGCACAATGGGGCCAATGAGACCAAGCGGATCATAAAACCTAGCAGTTACCGACAACACGTTGCGCTTCGTGGCCCGCAATGATTCAGGAAGTGGATCCCAGAGGAAGAGTAGACGATCGCTTTTAGGCTCCCATGCCAGCCCTAGCGCCTTGGTAATGTCGCTGCCGTCACCGAACTTCAAAAATTGCTCACGATGCGCTGGGTCGACATTTTTCAAAATGCTGGCGCTGTTTGAGCACCACTTTCTTAAGACGAAATTCCCCCTTTTTAAAAGCTGTTCCGTCTGCGTCATTATTTGCACAACTTCATCTTCAGATCTACCACCTGATATTAAATCATCGACATAGAAATCGCGGGAGACAATTTCTGAACCGAGGGGGTAGTTGCTCGCCTCATCAATTGCAAGCTGCTGCATTGCCCGTATGGCCAGAAACGCAGCGGGCTTAGTACCATACGTGACGGTGTCGAGTTTGTAAATCTTGAATTCTTGATCGGGCTTGTCGCGCCATAATATGCATTGCAGAAAACTATCAGATTTAGATATCTTAACGCAGCGATACATTTTGCAAATGTCGGCCGTTAAGGCGAATTTATGAGAGCGAAATCTTAACAGAGTATCAATCAATTTGGGTTGTATTGTAGGACCCGAAATCAAAATGTCGTTTAATGAGAATCCGGAGCTGGTGGGAGCAGACGCATCGAAGACTACGCGCAATTTTGTGGTGGAGCTTTCTGCCTTCAATACGCAATGATGAGGTAAGAAGTTGGTGCGCACTCCAGTAGGAATAACTTCTACCAGAGACATATGCTCGAGCTGAGCATATTCAGTTACGAACGCAGAGTATTGCTTCTTTAAATCAGGTTTATGTGCGAATCTTTTCTCGAGATTTTGGAATCGACGAACTGCTTGCAAATAAGAGTCGCCTAATTGCGAAGGGCTTGATTTAAAGGGCAAACTAACTGAATATTCTCCTGAGCTCACTCGACGATAATTGTTGTTGAAGTGTTCCTCACAAGCCAAGTCCTCTTTAGTTCGTTTTACATTTTCAGTAGTGTGACCTTCTACCTCCCAAAACCGCTTGACTAAATCATTCAGGGTGCAGTCTATTCCGTCAGATGCGGACTCCTCAACAGCAACTGCGCAGTGCCCGGATTTAGGGGAGGTCAAATCGAAATTACCTGATACGACCCAACCTAGTCTCGTTTTTTGCAGTACCGGCAGGTTTTTGCTCAGGCGAATTTGTCCCACGCATAGCAGGTCGACAAACAGACTTGCTCCGATCAAAAGATCAATTTTCTGGGGCTTGAAGAAGAATGGATCTGCTAAGGAGATATTTGCTGGAATTTTCCAGTCGAAGTGCGAAAAGTTTGTTTCCGGCTGATATGTGGTTATAGTTGGCACAACCACGGCTGAAATAGATGTTTCATATGTTCGATCGACGGATCGCAATATCGTAGTTGCACTCTCACTCGAGAATATGTCTGACTGCCCAATTCCCGAAATGTGAGTAGTGGCCTTAGATTTCTTAATTTGCAGCTGGTTGGCCATGTTTGCCGTTATGCAGTGAAGTTGCGAGGCGGAGTCAAGTAAGGCTCTACACGGTACGAAAGTACCTTGATGACTTTTTAACATCACAATGGCAGTGGCTAACATAGTTACTCCCTTGGGGGATGGGTGAAAAGTTTGCTTGGAGTCAGCGACAAGGGCTGCTTTGGCGCCGGAGGGCGCACTCATGTTTTGCGAAATCGCTTGCGAAGGTTGCGATAAATGAAGAAGTGTGTTGTGCTTAGCGGAGCACTGTTTTCAGTTGCTGGACTTACAATTTTTAACCATGTGTCCCTTTTTTAGACAATTGATGCAAAGTTGCAACTTTTTGGCTTCTTGAAAGCGCAAGGAAGGTGAAAGGTTTAGGAAAAGTGAGCAAGTGGGGATTGTGTGCTCAGTCGCATTACAAAATACGCAATTCTTGATAGGGCTAGTAGTAACGAACGATTGGTTACGACTAATTTTTCTACTTATCACCTGTTTTGAAGAGCCTGCAGTGATGGTAGTAACGCTTTCCAAGATTCGCACTCTCCTTTCCAAAAAAGCGGCAACGAGATCCCACGAAGGCAAATTTTGAGTTGGAGNAAAATACGCAATTCTTGATAGGGCTAGTAGTAACGAACGATTGGTTACGACTAATTTTTCTACTTATCACCTGTTTTGAAGAGCCTGCAGTGATGGTAGTAACGCTTTCCAAGATTCGCACTCTCCTTTCCAAAAAAGCGGCAACGAGATCCCACGAAGGCAAATTTTGAGTTGGAGCTTCTTCTTCCCATTTCGCTTGGGTGCTAGTATCTGCCTTGCTTATAACTAAATGCGTAAGCAAACCATCTAACAACTCTTCATTTGTAGCAATAGTTTGTAATGCACGCAGATGACTGCTGATCTTGTCGCTGAGCTCCCGCAAGCAAACGGCCGAACCATCAGGCACCTTCTTCAACCCGAAAATGTCTTTGATGTGAGCCTGAAATTGAACTCTCTTAATGTCAAATCGTACCTTTAATAATTTTACCGCCTTTTCGTAGTTTTCCGCACTGATTTCCAACGAGCGGATAGCATCCAATGCGACGCCGGATAGACATGACCTCAAGTGCTGAAACTTCTCGATGTTCGTCAACACCGGTTCTTGATCGACGATGACATGAAACATGGCCCAAAAGTCTGGCCACTCTGTGGTTACTCCGCGAAATCGGGGTAACTGCAAAACCGGCAAGCGCGATTTAATTGTACACGACGACGTGTGCACGCCTGGCTCGTCTATCATAGAATGCTTTCGCGTAGATGATCTAGCACATGAGATCGAGCGTGTGCCAAGTATCTTGGTTATGCTTGCCTTTATGGATACGTATGCCTCCGAAAATTGCATCCTTGCTTCGCTTTCGATTTCCGTTACGTCTTCCCTCTCAAGTTGCGACTGGGTTTCTTCGAATTGCGTTTGAAGCCTTTCGAGCTGCTCTAATTGCACCGCCAAAGTTGATTCATCAAGGTGTTGAAAGTTGTTCCCGTCCGCTTTGACCTTCAGTATGCTGATTTGTTTCAGGAACCATACACTTTTTCTTTTCAAGAACATGTCGCTTGAACTCTCTTCTAGATCGCTTGTATCACGCCTTTTGTGCGGTTTTGGCATTTTACTTTACTTCAACTTGGAGTCGGTTGCTTCCAAAAGGAAATGCCACGGGGTGTATCCAGCAACAAGTGCACTGCTACCTAATGCGTGCCTTCGTACGCTTGTAAAAACGAAATATGCGACGCAATTTTTAGCACTAACTATTGTGCCGCTGCCAAACGCGCGTTTGTGCACCTAGCTCACCAACGGGATGAGGAGATCGCGATCACAAATGCACTGCTGCTAATTGTGCTTACGTTGCCCCTGACTGAAGGTCAAACGAGACTTCCAAGGAGGGCCGAATATGTAAATTGCTGGACTCGCGCCTTCAAATGCTGAGCAATGAGTAGTTTATAAGCGATGATTAAATGCGATTGAACGACAGTTTTTTGATAAGCATCAAATGGAATGCGATAATTTGATGCGGGGTATTCGAAAACGCTGCTTTACTGTGCGAACAATTACTAATCGCTTAGTTAAGCGAGAAACGAAAAAACGTGAGAGTATCACGTCGGGGTCACCAAATGTTCGGAGATGGCAAGCGTTTTTGCCACCTATTAATAAAAGCCAAGAAAATGATAAGGCGCGCGGCTATTCTAGCTGACTACTGATCTCGAACTTCCTCTTTAATTTTAGGTTTAGCTGAATTTTTTTAACTTTGAACCTGTGCATGTACATACATGTTTTGTTATTGCGA